>NC_134987.1:2121212-2424242 GCF_050947335.1 Megachile rotundata | reverse complement strand
GCGGCCGCCGTCACCTTGACGGTGCTGCCAGGAGGGCAGAAGACGTACTCCCAAGTCATCAAGACGGCTATGGAGACAGTCAACAAGGAGGAGCTCAAAAAGATGGAAATTAATGAGTTCCGGATATGCAAGGCAGCCACCGGTGGACTCATCCTTGGCATCCCTGGGGAGCAGTCAAAGGCAAAGGCAGAGAAGCTCGCAGAGAGATTGTAGACCGCCTTCGACGAGAAGGAAGTGAGAGTCGCCAACCCCGTCCAAACAGCGGAGATACTTCTGATCCGGCTGGGCGACTCTATTGAGCCGCAGGATGTGGCGGAAGCGTTGGCCTCCTTGGGAAAAGCAAGGGTGAGAGACATAAAAGTTGGAAATATTCGGAGGTCTCCCACCACCATGGGCACAGTCTGGGTGAGGTGCCCAGTGGCTGTAGCGCGGAAGGCCGAAGCGGCGAAAAGGACCTGCATTGAATAGTCGTCCGCCAGAGTAGAGGTGTTGGCGGCCAGACCGAAGCACTGCTTCAGGTGCTTACAAAAAGGGCACACGGCAGCGATGTGTGACAGCGAAACGGTGCGCAACGGGAGATGCTTCGCGTGCGGCAGTACGGAACACAAGACCGCAGCGTGCACCGAGAAGTTGAACTGCCCATTATGCAGTGATCTGGGCCGACCAGCAGTCCACAGGTTGGGAACAGCGGACTGCGCGCCTGCCCCTAAAAAGATGGGGGGGGGGGCGATAAAACCGCGTCGAAGGGGGTTAAAGCGACGGAAAGCGCGGAGACAGTAGAGGAGGCGGCTCAACCGGAGCAACAGGGAGAGGAAGCCATGGAGGTGGCTGGGGAAGGGACCGCGTGATGGGGCCGTTGAGCCCCGTTATACAGTCTAATGTGAACCACTCGGCGGGGGCGCAGGACCTACTGCTCCGCACTTTCGCTGAGTGGGACTGTTCACTTGGGGTGGTAGCAGAGCCATATCGTGTCCCCGACCAGCCTAACTGGTTCGCGGATGCGAGGGGCTCCGACGCGACAATCGCAGTCATAGCGCGGGGTAAACCGGGTTCACCCTCTTGTACCGTAATCGATGCGGGGCGGGGGGCAGTCGCGGTTAAGTGGGGGGAAATAGCGGTGGTGGGCGTTTACGTACCGCTTCGTTGGCCTCTCGCGGAGTTCAAGGATATGCTGGATAGGGTGGGGCAAGTAACACTGTCCAACAGCCAATTGGCGTTTCTAATTTCGACCAGTCATTCATATAGGTTTTTTCGTGTTGATGACGAATCTGCAACCCGTTTTTCTCCAGCACGTACAGTTTTTGAGAAATTTGAGTTTGAAGAAAAAACACATTTTTAAAATTTGAATTAATTTTGTGAGGTAACTATAAAAGATACTAAGATTCTGTTTGCATCAAAAGATTCTATAGACTTTCCCGAATACAACGATATCTGCGTTTTATGCATTCTGAATGTTTAAACATGTTTAAATGGCCATTGAACGCCGAGAGACATGGATTTTGCATCAATTTTTACGTATATTTTTCAATTTATCTTAAAGAGTAAGGGTCTAGCGGAACTATACCACGCGATAGAGCAGATTTTCACCTTTAAAATACACCCATAGAAAGTTGCAACATCGTTTTCTTTACGATGCCAGAAAGCAAAATAGCAACGCGCGACACGACATGAGACCAGTGGTGTTCCGCATCAGAGCGGCCGTTCCGTATCGCGCCTCTATTAACGCGATGCGAGCGCTTTAATAAACTGCATCAGTTTATTACAGTTATTATTATTACTACTATTATTGTTGTTGTTTTTATTGTGAATCTTGATATTACATTATTCATTCCTTGCTATGAGTTTATTTGTTATTAAAACAATTTTTTCTAGTAAAAGTGAAACAAAACGAATATTTATAACTTGCAAACTTACCTACAATTTTTTTCTTCTGGACTGACGTTTGTGAGGTGTAGGTGATTCTATCATTAAGTTCCAACAATAATCCGCTAGCATTGCAGGACTATCTTTGCCACAATATCTGTTTTCCATAACGGAAATATCTTGATGGAATCTTTCACCGTGTTCGTCACTGACGTCACCAAGGTTACATGGGAAAAAGTCTAAGTGTGAATGTAAAAAGTGCATTTTCAATGACACGCTGCATCCTAATTTATGAAAATTATCTATTAGCTCTTTCACTATTTGTATATAATTTGTTGACCGATGTTTTCCAAGAAAGTTTTTGCAGATATTTTCAAACGCTACCCACGCTTGTTTCTCATGTGGCGCCATTATATTAAAAAAATCTTCGTTTCCAATTAAAGTTTTAATTTGCGGACCCACGAAAATGCCCTCTTTGATCTTGGCCTCTGACAGACCAGGAAATTTATTTTTAAATATTCAAAAACTTGACTATTCTTGCTTGCAGCTTTTATAAACGCTTTCATTAGACCTAATTTGATATGTAGCGGAAGTAAATATATTTTATTGGAATCAATGAGTGCTTCATATTTTATATTTTTTTCGCCTGCAATGGAAATTTGCCTTGTTGGCCACGTTTTCTGTTTATAATATTCCCTTTTTTCTCGACTATCCCACTCGCATAAAAAACAACAATATTTTGTATAACCGCCTTGTAGACCTGTTAGTATTGCTACTACTTTAAGGTCTGCTACTATGCACCAATTATATTTTCTATAATTTATTTTTTCAAGTAGTAGTTTGAAAATTTCGTATGTTTCTTTTACTTTCACGCCATATCCGACTGGAATGGAAGGATAAATATTTCCAAATATTTCCAATACAGCTTTTAAACTTTTTTTTGAGGAATCTATAAACAGTCTCCATTCCTCGGGTTGATGATGATATTTCAAATTTGCGGACAGTCCATCTATATTACAGCAATAACAAATCCTATCATCAGTCGTGAAATATTTTTTACATTCGTCTGTCCGGTTTCGGAAATGCGTGATTGTTGTGTCTTTTTCAAGCAAATTCCATTGCTGGAGTCTGGAACCTAATACTTCTGTTTGTTCTTTGGTCAGATTTAAATCTCTCACTAAGTCATTTAGCTCTTGTTGATTAATCAAGTGCACTTCACTGCCTTGAAGAAATTCTGAAGTTGTGTCACCGGATGAACTCGATGCGTTTAATATATCACACGCAGGGGGCACAAGTGGTGGATGTACTTTGTCTTCTTGAGCAGGTCTAATGGCTGATGGAACATTAGGATACGTAATCTTCTTTTTGTCCTTTTTTTGTATCCCGTAATATTGATTAAACAAAAATAACAATCCGTATTGTGGTTTGATGGCTCCCTCCATATCGAAGTAGCTAATCCTTCGCAAAAGCCAGTATTGTTATTATTTGTAAAAAATAGAATAGTAGGGAAAGCTAGAGATCAAGTCGATATCCATTGTAACCTTACCACATGGGATGAAATTTCGGATTTATTGTTAAGTTTATATCAAGATAAGAAAACACTAGATCAATTAATGACGGAGTTGAATTCTATTAAACAAATGCGTAACGAAACCATCTCACAATTTTACCAACGCTTAGAAGAACTTCAGTCCAGAATCCTAGGTAATATTCATTCCGCGGATATTGAAGACAATACATTAGCAGGACGCGTAATAATGATTAATGAAATGACCTTAAATCGGTTCGTATATCACTCACATCCGCAAATTTCACAAATGCTAAGGTATCGCGATTTCAAAAATATTAATAATGCTTTTACTGCTGCAGTAATGGAAGAGAAAGCTTTGCGAATACAGTATAATCAAGTAGAAACACGGAAATATAAAATTTGCTACAAAACAAATCACACTACTAATGAATGTTTCAATAATTGCAATACGGCTACTCCGCCTATTAACTGACCCGTTCATTATAATCAAATTGATAGAAACAGAATGCCTCAAAGTGAACCTAAACAGTGTAGGTATTGTAAACGGTTTGGATATGTAATAGAAGAATGTAGAAAACGCGAATTTAATAATTCTAGAACACATTCAAATCAAAGCTCAAATTTTAAAGCCAATTTCCAACACCAAGGTGTATCCACGAATCGCTTCCAAAATACAAATTCACGGTTCAAATATACCTCCGGACAAACATCGACAAATTCCTTTTCACCACAAAACGTTATCAATCATGATTCATCCTCAAATAACAACAACGCTGCTCCTAGAACGGCAAATTTTTGCAATGCCCAGGATCTTCCCAATCCCCCTATATCTGTAGAAGCAATGACGTCGGAATTCAACAACCTTTAACATTAGATAATTTTACTACTGTATCGTCATCGTCTCATAATCAGCCTTATGTAT
Organism: Megachile rotundata; assembly: GCF_050947335.1. Lineage (NCBI taxonomy): Eukaryota > Metazoa > Arthropoda > Insecta > Hymenoptera > Megachilidae > Megachile > Megachile rotundata. The sequence goes on along the minus strand of NC_134987.1, from coordinate 2,419,926 downwards.
TATTTGAATCACGTCATTCTACAGCAGATAATGGTATTTTAAAATTCTTAATCGATACGGGAGCTAGCATATCCTTAATTAAGGCATCATCTATTCAATATTATACTGTAGATAAAAATAATTATACTATTTTAAACGGAATAGCCTCGCATGCCACGATACAAACAATTGGGGAAACAACAATAGATTTAGCTATTCGTAGTGGCAAAGTCGTTGGCAAATTTCAAGTTTTGGACGTAGTTTCAAATATTCCATTTGACGGTATCTTAGGTGATGATTTTCTGAAAGCATATCGCGCCAAAATCAATTATGAAGATTTTCTGCTATCACTGAATTCGATTTCAACTCCCATATCTCTCGGTCGGAATACTCCACAATGTTCTCAAACAACAATAAGAATTTGTGGACGATCCGAAACAACAATTCCTATAAAATTAATAAATCCATCTAATATTCAAGAAGGAATCGTATCTAGGCAGAGTTTAAATGCAAACAATTCTCTTTTAATTCCATATGCAATTGTTAAAGTTGATCATTATAATCGAGGGTTAATAACGATATTAAATACATCCATTGAATCACTTGAAATTCCAATTCCTGAAATAGTCATTGAACCTATCCCTAACCATTCATATATTTATAGCCTTGCTGAAAGTCGAGACAACAATAAAGAGTCAAATCGTTTACAAGTATTGCATCAAAATTTACGTTTAAATCATTTAAATTCAGAAGAATGCGATTCAATTAAAGAAATTTGCTCGGAATTTAACGACATATTTCATTTTCCTTCCGACTTACTTACACGTACCACCGCGACATCTCATAAAATTCCGTCTATAGATGACACACCAGTGCAAGCAAAAACTTATCGTTATCCTCAAATTCACAAAGCAGAAGTAGAGAAACAAATTGAAAAGATGTTAGCACACGGTATTATCAAACCGTCAACTAGTCCATGGTCGAGCCCCTTATGGGTGGTTCCCAAAAAGCTCGATGCTTCTGCGAAACGCAAGTGGAGAATAGTAATTGATTATCGCAAGCTAAATCAGATAAAATAATTTTCAGAAAAAAAAATATACCGACTTCGAAATGCACTAAAAAGTATAAAATAATTTCTATTTCCTAATGAAGTAATTTCTATTTCATTCAATCATACAATTACGTAACAGATATGAATGAAACATATTTACTCGTTAGGTAGTGTATTAAATACATTTCAACCTTTTCGGAGGCGGCGCAAAATTAAAAGATTTTCTTGAACATGTCAACCTTTGGACAGCCGAACATAGGCATGCTTGTATAGCTATTTTTTTTCTATACATATAACTTGATAGCACGCCGCGAAGTAGGTGTTAGTGCGTATAGAATGTAACTATGGTCTATCTAGCCCTTTGCGGACGGGACGGTTCGAAGTGAATCGTACCGTGGGGCCGAGCTCCTGCCAGGATAGTCATTAAAAATTGCCAGCACATGTTTCTGCTTAAACGCAGTTTTCGTTCATAGCATTCCAAGTCAAATTCTGGACATATTATATGTACATGCACAGATTTACGTGCATGCACACATGTACGCGTTTCTCGGCTCAATCAGTTGTTTTCGCAGAACGCATAGTTAAGTTTCTCGGCCATAGCCACGCATTTACGTGGGACACATATGCGTTTCTCGGCTCAATCAACTGTTTTCGCCAAACACATATATGAGTTCTTCGGCCAATTTGATGATTTACGCAGAACGCATATATGCGGCGGTAGTCCGCAAAGGGCTAAATTCATAGAGTATGCGACGGAAAGACTCGATCGCCGCATATACTATAAAGATAGAGCCCATCTGCCGCAAATTTGGTAATTCCCGCGTCGTGGGCTCCGTTTATAGGTTCTTAGATTCATGGCTTCCACATGCGAACGAAGTCAATTCAATTTCATTTATATCAGAAACGTTGCGAAATGAAGATGCAGTCGTTACATTTACGTATATTACCAGATATATCTATAATGGTTCGTATTCTTTTTCAGGATTTATTAATTTCCAATACGCCATACCACAATCAACTGGTTATTGGCAGCAACGTTTAATGGGGTATTTTTAATTTTGCGCCGCCTCCGAAAAAGTTGAAATGTATTTAATATACTACCTAACGAGTAAATATGTTTCATTCATATCTGTTACGTAATTGTATGATTAAATGAAATAGAAATTACTTCATTAGGAAATAGAAATTATTTTATACTTTTTAGTGCATTTCGAAGTCGGTATATTTTTTTTCTGAAAATTATTTTATTTCACGCTTTTTAGTGGAATGGGGAGAATTGTATAGGATATTGTGAGACAGTTCTTCCGGGCTTTTTTTTGTTTGTCTGCGTAAATGCCATGAGCATAATTAAGTAAAAGACAACATGGATATTCGTTTTTCAATCTTTTTTGCAACAATAATCCTTTGCAACTAAAAAATGAAAAATTTTTTGATAATGGTACTAATGGGGAGTCAGAACCTAACAGATGCAAAAGGTTTCGTTCCGATCGGTCCATCCAGCTAGGCGTAATCGGCGGGCACACATAGAAAAAAAAAAAAAAAAAAAAAATAAAAACAATATACTGATCGAATTGAGTAACCTCCTCCTTTTTCGAAGTCGGTTAAAAACAATAGGCGACTCATATCCTCTCCCAAATATCGAAGATACATTAGATTAATTAGGGCATGCACAATATTTCACAACATTGGATTTAGCTAGTGGATTTCACCAAATTCCTATGGATTCCAATGACAGTCCTAAAACTGCATTTTCAACACCTAATGGACATTACGAGTTCACTCGAATGCCATTTGGCCTCAAAAATGCTGCATCCTGTTTCCAACGCAGGATGAATAACGTATTAACCAGATTAAGGGCAGGATCCCATTTTGGCTTATCTCCGAATCGATCGAAGCGACGATGTCTATGAGCGGAGAATACTATAAATAAACAATCTATAAACTAGACAACTCGCGTTGCGTCATCTATCGACTAGATCTACAAATATATCTAAACTCTATTAGCCACCTATTCCTATTCCTATTACCAACCAACTTTTGACAGACAAAGGACGCGAAGGCATCGTTGCCGGATTGTTACGCTGTTGCCATATCTATCAATCTATTTTTAGACGTCAAGCAAATTTTAGAAATACGAGCTCGAGCCAAGTTTCCTAATCCTAGCGAGCGCGACTCGAAGAAAGAGGGAGGGGATGATCAAAAATGCACTTGAGCCAAATGAAATATCCAATACGACAGTCGATAGCATATCAAAAAAAGACATCTTACATCAAGTTTCAACCCCTTATCTCAACCATGGGGGCAGTAAACAGGGAAAAACAAAATTTCGGTTTTTGGCCTATTTTGCCTATTTAATCTCGTACAAAAATTCCGAAAAAATTCTAAAACATTGAGATTCACATAGCACACATTACAGAATTTTTGCACATTTTTATATTGCAAACTGTAGTTGTAAAAAATGAAAAAACGCATTTATTTATTTTACGTCGTATATGATTATATTTAGAAACGTAAAAGTATACTGCAACAGCATTATTAGCGAAAGCGGTAGGACTCTTGCCTCGCAATTGGTGGATGTTTTCTAGGCGTGGGATCGAATCCCCCGTTAGTTTGTGGAATCCTTTAGTTTTTTATGTTATGTTTTTAATTTTCTTTTTTGTAATACTTTTAATATGGGTTGGGTTAGGTGATATTGTCCATAATAGTTCCAGTATTATATTAAATACTATTGCATATACTATTATATACAATTTCTTGATAATTATTCATAATTATTTCAAATATATTTTATAATAAGAAGGCGAATTGACGGGTCAATAAAGAAAATATAAAAATTCGACGAAGGGCGTCATCGTTACGGTGACGCATCTTCTTCGTCGGAGATTTTGAGGCTGAGCACCGCACGAGGAGGTGGAAAGGACGAGCGGACTGACTTCTGAACCGCGAAGCGAACGAGTTGATTCTTTTTTCGTAGTGTTACGAGTTTATTTTTAATTAAAAATATATTATAAAATTTCTTGTTATATATTGTAATCCTACAGAATTTACAGCCGGCAAGAGGTAATGTGTTATATTATTTTCTGTTATATAAATTCGGTGCAATGTAATTCATTTATTACGACTATTAGAAAACAAATTTGCAAGAAATTGCGTAGGTAAACGCGTAGGGTTGGCTGCTACGATTCTTGTGGTTCTGAGTTCGATTCCGGCAACCGAGATATCGCACTTTTTCTCTCCAATTCCATAATATTATGTCGTAAATAATATCCGATGATATTCTAATAATGAATTGTGAAGAATAAAAAATTCTCCAAAATCTAACGATTAAACATTTTTATTCTTGCACCACAGTCTATTGTAAGATTTGATTTTGCTTTGGCATATGCACTATATGATTTAAACTTATATTTAGTCTAGCTGTAAGAATTTCGGTGTGTATGAAATGAGATAATGAATTGTTTGCCTGAGTCCGATTGAATGCTGCGTAGCGTTTGCGAGAGGATGTTTAGATGATCGGATCGAGTGTCGCGTTGGGTGTCCGAGTTCGAGGAATGATTCCGGGCGAGAATGCGTCAGCGTGCGTGGCGATGAATGTTTTTTCGTGCGACTCAGTTCATCACTGTTTGCGGAAGCGAATGGTCGAAGACCATCTCTGTTAATAAAGCACGGAAAAGTTAAAGGTGGAAAATTGAGATTTCTATTTTCCCTGAACAGTTGAATTACGTGATATGCGCAATGCAATGCGCAGTGTCATACCTTGTCCCGAAAATTGTACGCAGTTACCGACAGTTTCGTATTTTTATCGACGTTGTAGGTAATGTGGCCAAAACCGCGACAACATGCGACTAATACTACAAGCGCTCCAAGTAGATAATCGTGAAACTATAATTGCATGGCGGAACATCGTTGACAGGCGCCGGTGTGCAAAATCGTATTTTTAAACTAACATCTTTCAGAAGTGATAAATTGACAAAATATGGACCAACCCGACATCGTACCATTACAGTAATGTCGGGCTGCTATCGTTTTCCGTGAGTAAATCTCTAAATTTTGCGTAAAAGCGAAAATACGGCGCAATGTGTCTAGGAGCGGCCATCTTGACTGTCAAAATTTATATCTGTCTCACGTGTACGTCCGAAGAATTTTTCGTTTTATTCAAAATGTGATGTTTATTGACGTAAAATAGATAGCAGCCCGATATTGTGGATAGCTAACGATGCTAAAGTTATCCTCAGAAAGTGAATTTATGCCATTTTCGAGACGTTAGTTTAAAAGTACGAAATCGGACCTCTCACTCGCACATCGCCTATACGTGCATGCGCCGCTATGTGTTAGTATACAAGCACAGTTACTGCGGGATCCTGCCCTTAAACATCCGCACGTATTTTTCGAAGCAATCAATTATACGACAGCCGATAGCTGCGAGACTCGAATTCACCTGGATTGCCCATTGTCCCATTTAGGCTTGACCGTGCAATAAATTGTGCGAAGGCGAACTAACGAAAAGCTAATTACCTTAGATGACCTTTTTTACCAGACGTTAAACATTCTGGTATAGCACGTACCAGCAGCCGTTTTATAAAACAACGTTCGGAGCCGTAAAACAGTTCATTTCTCGTACCGACTGTTTTGTACTTTCGTGCCATCTGGCCAGGTATTGACGAACGGTATGTGACCAGTGGACAGAAAACCGTGTGCATTACCAGAATGTTCAATGTCTGGTAAAAAGGGTCATCTAAGGTAATTAGCTTTTCGTTAGTTCGCCTTCGCACAATTTATTGCACGGTTAAGCCTAAACGGGACAATGGGCGATTCAGGTGAATTCGAGTCTCGCAGCTATCGGCTGTCGTATAATTGATTGTTTCGAAAAATACGTGCGGACGTTTAAAGATGCCAATCAGACTCGGGGAAGTCGTTCAAACAATATGCACACTTTTGTTAAAATATCGAGCCATGGGGTGGGTAAAGGCAGAGTGGTTTTTGGAAAGAAAACTATGTTTGACCCGTGAGCATTTTCGTAAGAGCTGCCGGACAGTAACCATCGAAATGTCTCTGCAAAGGACTAACGCAGAATTTTATATTTTTTATATTTTTACGTCGAGTGCAAGAGGAACACGAGGTAGTCGAAGAGTTCCATGAAGATGGAACGTTAAGCATAGGAGACGTCGCTCGCCGTTTAGGGTAAGTAATGTTAATAGTATTTAAACGTTAATAGTAAAGTATCCTTCTTTATTTATTAATACATTTCTGTATTTTATTTCAGTATGCATCGCTCCGCGGTACATCGAATTCTTCAAGAGAACAAGATGCACCCGTATAAGTTTATACGGCCGCATAATTTAAATTCTGAGGACTTTTCACAGCACCTGTAGTTTTCAACATGGATCTTGGGGGATTATTATTAATCACAGGAGCAGTCCAGGACAATATTAAAATAATCGGCCCCTTTCGGACACCCTCCGAGGCATCGGGAGGGACAATACCTTTTACCAGGGATTCTCCAGAAAGTGAAAGTGAAAACAAAAGTGTTTTGAAATAAAGACAGTGCAGTGATCTGTGAGTGCCACCAGCTGTGTTATAAGGTGCCAATGTCTGCGACAGGTCAACATCGGCAGGACGACCCCGTGGCAATTACCCCATCACTTTCACTCTCGGATTATTAACAAACAGGATTATTTTCAAAGAGTAGGTGAGTCTTATTTTAATAAATTTCCTGTAAATTAGTAGAGACGTTAATACATTTGTTAGATCTCACATTGAAACTCTTTTTTATCACAAACAGAATAAGTATTTCCTATTAAAATACGTAAATTCGTTGGCCAATATTATTGTCGGAAATAAAACAAAAAAATTTCGATATTTAATGTCACATTCCGTGTCGTTAACGAATTGCAGTATTCAATAAATTCCATTTGCATACTTTGTGTCAATTACACATAACTAATTCCGATCCTCCTTCATGAGGAATGAATAAATGAACATTGCTTTTAATTATTCTGTTCGTTATTTAACTGAATTTCGATGTAAAGACTTCTTATTAGACGTTAAGACAGTTCCGAGGAAAACTCAGTTGACCGCGCTCGTACTCCGGCGACCGGCTCGAAGCTTTCGCTCCCGCTTCTCGGCGCGCGTAATCCCGGCGCTCTGATTGGTCCGTGTTTTTCGTTAATAACTCAAAAACGACGCTTCAAACCCGATTTTTGCAAAGGGAAATCTTGCTTAGAATCACGTCAGCTACCCCCCATTTCAGGGACCTACACGAGTTGTGAGAGACCCTGTATGTATCCTTACTCTAGCGGAGGAGGACGACCTTAGCCCTTATGACTAATGGCAGATGTGAATAAGCTGTTTTCGTTACTGTGAATCGAAAGAGTCATGGTTTGGCAATGACTTATTATTTATTTAGGAGAGGGCATCCAACACTTGATTACGAATTAACTAATATGTATTGTATGAAAATATTTCCTGTGAATTAGGCCTGTCAATTCTCGAATACTACGGTGAGTGGTGGAAACTAATTCCTGCCACCGCCATATTTTCCAGGGAAAGCAGACTTACACTTGAGTGTACATTCATCTCTTGGATAATTATCAGAGACTGTTACGGTAACGATTCATTATTACAATCCGTTAGGTTATCAGTTCCAAATATTTCAATTAAATAAAGTTTGTGGTCGTAGATAAACTGCATGAGCAGATAATGTGTAAAGAGCGGTCTGCGTGTTCGAACAAAACATTTTTGATTACAAAAAAAGAACAGTTGAGAAAGCTTAAAACAACTTTCAGTGAAATTAGCAAAGTTAGTTGAGAATAAATGTACGAAAACGGAGGAGTCAGATAAACAGAGAAACGGTAAGAAGTCGAGTAAAAGTAGCGGCACAAAGTTCGGAAGGGTGCATCGGATGAAGTAATATTTTTCCAAGTATCGATTCTACGACCACGACTACGAGTTTCGCGTGGAATTCTGTCGATCGCACGTCATCCCCCGCACGACTTTTTAACCCTTTTTTATCCCCCAGGAGTGTGCCGCTGACGGGAAAGTTACCGCTTCGAGTGGAACTTTTTAAAAGTTCGCCTCGAGGAGTGGCGTGGAGATTAGCTCTGGGGAATTAGAGTTTCCGCTGTACAATAGCTAGAATTCAGAAATGTCTAACCGTAGAAAAATCGATCGCATACTTATCACAGATGCGTGTACATTTCTCTATCGGTAACGTTGAAACTTCAACTGTTAATGGTTGGAAAGAAAAATACTTCGATCATACAATCTTAGAACTTTAGGATCTGTTTGGCTTTTGCACGTTACATCATTAGATTAACGTTTCTAGACTGTAAACTGTGATATTTTCTATTTATACACACTTACACCGATATGGGTAACATAGAATGACTGGATTCGAAAATTGTAATATGCACGACACTACAGTTAATTATGGACACATAAAAGACGTACTAAAGTAAATTGGCTGGTGATTCCTATTTTAAGATTTAGAAACTTTAATTGGAGCCATTGTAATACGTTCAACGATTATTATTCATTTTTATTTCTAGTTATACATTGTATATTTTTATGTACTTTGCGGTCTATTAATTTCGAAGATATTACTGAAAAACGTTGATAATTGTTTTGAAATGTTGAAATTATTTGATCTTGCTTAACGCAACGATCAATGTATCAGCAAAATTTTTAGTGGGACCCCCTATATGTATTTAGGTCGGGGCTACCCACTATGTCATCGGTTGCTAACTTATGTCTGTTCCTTATGTCTGTATAGGCAGAATTCTATATATTATGCTGAAAGTTTTTCATTAATATCTCTGAAATTAATAGTCTGATGTGGACATCTCCTGATTTTTTGGAGTTTTCTCCCTTCCCCCTCTATCCGACCAAAAGTCACCTTTCTCTATCGGGGTACTTCGGAATTATATCCGTTGCTTTAATCAAGTTTTATTATATCAATAACGATCAGCAAAATATTATCAAATTAATATACTTAAAGTTTTTGAAAAATGCTACAGTTTCGAAAGTCTACAGTTTCCGATCGACATAAAACTCCTTTCGCGAGAGGAGTGGGGGAGAGGAAGGGGGAGGGAGGGAGAAAGGCCAAATATGTAGTACCTATTCCATAAATATTACAATCGAGACCCGAAGTTTTAACATTTACGGAGAGAATACTGTATGTCAGATGCTGTTTATCGTACAATATTATGCAGCTGACTAATTTCACGTGTACTGCAATGTCGCTTTGAAAACATGCGTTTCGAAACAACTAAAGTAGTTAATTGTTTTGAATCTAAAACCTTTCTTTTTTACGCCATATTTTACTTGTTAATTTTTTTTTATTACTTACTCGGATACCTGTATCAGTGCAGTAGAATGTTCTTTTTAAATAGACTTACTCATATATCTTCAAAAATATTGGTGATACAAAACATGATTAAACTTTGTATTGGGGCATCATTTTTTTATTTTTTTGCATAATTTCACAGTATTCAATAAATATGGACAACATATAATGGTTTTGAAAGTCCAGATGTCCATTGGTGTAAAAGTTATATGTTCTTTTGGTGTATTGTATAATTTACTTTCACGTGCTACTAAAGTGAATTTTATTATTTAGTAAAACGCATATTGTGCTTGGATCACATCTAATAAAACCGTCATTAAGTCAATATTATTCCGGCAATAAAATTCTTCTTCTCTCATCCAGTCTTTTGCAGAACACCAATATGGTTCCATTTTTTGAGCATGTGTACCGTTACTAGCTAACATTTGTTAAATTACATTTAGTTAAATTTCAATCAATATTTGATCGAAATCTAACTAAAACTCAAAGTAAATTGTATTTGCTACGAACCTTTTATCGTGAATAACACTCTTATGTACATATACAGAGTGTTACCTGTAACGCTACTCACGATTTTTCTCCCACTTGCAGCCACCTTACGAAAAAATGTTTAGGACAATATTAGCAGGGTATGAAGTGCACAATAGATATTAGTAAAGCAAATTTTTAAAACAGTTTGTTGTCTTGGCAAAGTCAAGGTCACCTTGGGTTTTTTAAATAGGAACATACATTTCTTTTTATTCATAGCTTTAGAGGACATCGAGACGAATTCAAAACATATATTACATGATATTTTTACTAACATATTACTCGATCTACAGAAGTGGAAATGTGAAGTAAAAGACCGGAATATTACGCGATGGAAGACGGCATACATTTTGAACATGTAATTAAAGTGTATTTTTCTTACATTCTAGTCGCGTGTTTACATACAGTAATCTCTTTGGAACCAAATAATGGTTACACTACCAAAGTCAAAAGCTAAGTACTTAACATTTCCACTTCTATAAATCGAGTAAAATGTTAATAAAAATATCATGTAATATGTATTAAGAATATTATTAAACGATGTATGCAGTCTAAGTGAATTTCAAATTTTAGTTTCATATACCATAAGTGCTACTTTATAATAGTTTTATTTCATGAAATCATGTCTGATTATATTCGAAATTGATTTTTTTTATGTGCAGCCATTTAATAACTACAGTAAAACTGTATTTAGAAACCTATTATTGTTCAACTGTGATTAGTGAAGTGAAAAATTTGATTCTTCATGCACTTAATAAGGTGTTCCATTCCACTTTTAACTAATTCCTTACCACTTTCAAACAGTAACTATTTTCAATTCTTTCCAAATCGTAGGCATTTTTTGTTTTCTTCATAAATTCAGTACATTAGTATTCTCTATATACCCTTAATGATACATTTATATCCCGAGAACGTGCCGATCAGTTTTAAGGTTACAGTAGTATAATCCTGAAGCCGCGTCTGTGTATTTACATTGTAATGAATAGAATTTTAACACTATTCTGTTAAAACCTGAATAATATCTCATCATGTTCTTAAATATAAGAGGAAATCTGTGATTCTAAAACTCTTTAATATTGTTTACTATTTATCCTTGGAGTTCGAGATTTCCCAGATTCATGGGAAACTCTTTACGTAATTACATTGGGAAAATATACTTTTTCTTATAGAATATCGTACTAATAAAATTTAAAACCATCTTATATATCTGATCTGAATATTTTTTCATCACCACAAATAATCAAGAAAATCGTTGATTCAAATTGAAATTATTTTTCCCTCGTCATTTAATTTTGATGCATGTAATGCAACATATGAGGGGTTCTTTGTAGATCTGAACTGTCTAATTGTAACAATAAATAGCAAAAAATATCAAGAAATTTTGAGATCACATTAGACTCCTTACTGTCTAGAATTTTGTGACGCCAATTTTCGAGGCTCCATCCTTCTGAAGGGTGCATTGTTACGTAATCATACAATTACGTAACAGATATGAATGAAACCTATTTACTCGTTAGGTATTATATTAAATACATTTCAACCTTTTCGGAGGCGGCGCAAGATTAAATAACATATTCAAAATAATCTTTTAATTTTGCGCCGCCTCCAAAAAGGTTGAAATGTATTTAATACACTACCTAACTAGTAAATAGGTTTCATTCATATCTGTGACGTAATTGTATGATTGAATGAAATAGAAATTATTTTTTACTTTTTAGTGCATTTCGAAGTCGGTGTATTTTTTTTCTTAAAATTATTTTATAAATGGGAAACTTTGAGGAATATGACCATATTTTATTTATATTTAAACTCTTTACGCCTCTCCTTAGAAAAAAACGTTAAAAAAAGAATCTGCTTAAACTTTTCGACATTATAAAACAAATTAAGGAAGATGATACAAATATTTTATAATAGTCCAATTCTTTATGAATAAAAGAAACAAAATGTAGCTAGTTTCGTACGTCGGTGCATCTGGGTGCGGATTTCGAAAGTTTATTTATGATCGGACCGTTAGTAGCCATTTTTGAGCCAAACATTTCGGGTTTTGCCAGTACTTATTTTTATATGTCATCGTCATAAATTTAGTGTTAATTTTCGCTTCGTCCTTAACAGCCGCTTCTCGATCATAAACACGGTCTTTTTCCGAAAGGTAACTTTAGAAACTGGGACGTACGGATCTAGCGGTCATTTATGACCGCCAAATGTACCTAGAAAAAAAAATCGCGGCATTCCCGGACATTGGGAGTCCTTCCGTCAACTTATCGGGTTCCTACCTTTCCTAGACGAAGACGCTCTAAAGGAGCTATAGGAGGGTAGGCCCAATCGTCAATGAGACACGCTGATTGGAATTTGGAAAAAAATATCAAATCCAATCAGCGTACGATCTTCGATTCCGTTGTCTTCGTAGCAGTCAAAACGACAGCGAACTATGATAGTCAAATCAAACGTCGGAGTAGAAACTACAAGTTAATCGTTCAGAAACAAATCAAATAAGATTTTTTCAACGACATATCCATCGTGCGGGAACAATTCGAAATCAGACTCTATAGTAAGACAAGCCGTCGCGTCGTTCGTGTTTAGTGACACTTACATATTTTTACTTTATAGCGATTGTTCTTGCGAGAGTTACTTGGCAACGCGCGGCTAATCTTGAACTGGTTGTATTTCGATTAATTTTAACATCAACACGTCACGAGTAGACAACGAATCCAAAAGATAGGTTGAGATTTGCACCTTCAGCCGAGGAATATATTCCGCGTTTATTATCGCGACGGGCATTCATTTGTCGCGAGACTGCCGTGAAACATAGCTCAATCAGTTTCTGAGAAAAAATTCATAAGTGAAGCTTGTTTTTGTCAAAATGGGCAAAACTTTGAAGGCTTGTTATTTTTTAACAAATTCGATAACTGCCAAATGATGACTTTAACTCTCCTTAATCTCACGTGGACTATAACATATTTTGATTTGATAGAATGGATCGATGCAGATCAGCATACGAATCTAAAGATCCTGTTCGCAAGGCAACGTTATACAAACAATTGCACAGAATGAGAAAGGATCCAGACGCACCCATGGCAAAATACCATAATGATTTTACAAGCAAAGCTGAACAGTTGACGGAGGCAAGTATTAATATACCCTAAGATTTATTGTCCATCATAATGCTTGGCTCGTCATCCGAAGAGTATGAGAACTTCACCGTGGCAATAAAATCGTGCGGCGAAATTCGTAGTATGAGCAATTTAAAGAATAAAATGCTCGAGGAAGAAGCTCAACAAAACGAACGAAATGAAAAAGGAGAAATGGAAAAGAAGAGTGACGTCAACGATGAGGCATTATATACATACTAGGACGACGAAGCAAGTAAATTTTCGTACGAATAAAGTCAAAAACATTCCATTGAAGCAACAGCCGAAATTCAATGGAAAATGCTACGAGTGTGGAAAGGTGGGACACCGAGGAGCCGATTGTTAGCGGAGAAAGAAACGTGAAGCAAAAGGAAACGAAGACGCAATGACAGCAATAGCTTATAACGCTGAAGTGTTGAAATCAAAACATGTGGTACTTAGACAGCACAGCAACGAAACGCATGATAAATGACAGACATAAGTTCACTGTGTTTAACGAAGATGCAAAAACAAAAGTAAACACGGCATGTAATGAGTGGACGAAGTCATGCGGTGTCGAAGAAATAAAACTAAATGTGAAATGGAGCAATACTAGAACGAATCGAATAAAATTAACAGACGTACTCTACATTCCAGCGCTTAGAAATAATTTAGTTCCACTCTCGCAGATAACGAAATATGGATTTGTTGAGGATAAGGCGATCGTTAAACGAAGAGACGGTTCAACGGCACTGATAACTAAAAAAGGAACGACTTGTGTATACAGAGTGTTGAAAGATTTACTAGCCTGCGTTTTTTTCGTAAACGACTGGTACGAGAAAAAAATGAAAGAGGAAAAAGTGATAGTGTTTTTTACAATCAACATAACGAAGTATATAAATTTTTCGTGTTTATACTATTTTTTGAGAAGTGAAGCTAACCTTCAGTTTTTTAAATGGAATGGTATATATTTTTTTATATCATATGAAAGGGCGTATCAAAAAGAAGTCAACGATGTACCATATCATGACCTTGAGACCCATTGAGAGTCAAAAACAAACGAAATATTTCACATATTTCGTGTTACTGTACTTACCGGTATTTCTTATTGATATGTTTACATTTCGTGTTCAATGTGGTTTCCATTATCATGACCTAATCATAACATAAAACCACCAAAAGTGCTTTCTAGCTAATTGAAACCATATTGAACACGAAACACGAAGACCCTATCTTCAAATCCCTACCACCCTCCAATTATAACAATCTCATTTATCGGAAGGATAAATTAGTTCTTACTCTATTTAGCCAATAGATTCGCATATGCGAGTTCTTTACGTTTTTTATTTTAAAATAGCAAAGATCTTGCACAGCACGCACGCACACTGTATAACTTAAAATTTAATACGCTTGCATTCTAAGATTGTACCCGTGTTATTTAAAACACGGATATACTAAACAATGATATACTAAACAAAGGGAGGAAGGAAAAAAAGCTAAAAGAACTTTCACAAGAAGGTTAATCAGCATTTTTTATTAAGCGCAAAAAATTTCACGAATTGTCAAAATGGGTGTGTTATGTCGTGCTCTTCGCAATATATTGAAGGCAGCACGATTGTTGCACTCAATGTGCCGGGTGAACTCGATTTTGTATAAGTTAGGTTTTTAAAAAATTCACAAAATAGTTAGAATGCTGAATGCGTTTATTTAGCAATAGGTTGTAGTAGGTTTTTAAGTCAACTTCTTGAGACTTAGATTGATTCTGCTTGTTGTACAGTTTGGAATGTGCGAAGAAAACAATTTTTTGGTAATAAAGTGGTAGTTGTACCAATCGCAAGGTGAGTTGTAGAGGGAGGAAATTGATAGAGGGCGGAAATAGAAGATAGAGGGAGGAAGACTGGACTAACGGTTTGGTTGTGCAGGTAGTTGGAAAAAAATTCTAAATTTTAGGGACAGGTTTACAGCATGACGGTTAAGTACGGTTCATATTGCTTAAAAATTATGGTGCCCTAAAACAATTTGGGTTTTTCCCTGACGTGACGTATAACCATAAATGGTTTGGGGTTTATATGTACACTATAAAGACGCTACAGGGTGCAAGTTAGAATTGTAAGCGTTCACGCAAAAACTTACTTATAAGTAAGTAGTTTAATTTTATGCGATTCCACATACACACTAAAGAGGAAAGAGGAAGAGGGCAACTAATACACTAGCATATAACAAACTTATTCTAAAATCCGCGCGTGTGTCTCTCATTCTAATATTGCACTCGTATGATATATAACGAAGCAAAAAAAAACAAAGGGAAAGGGAAGAAAGTTAGAAGAACTTTCTGCTAAAAGGAGGAGCGGCATTTTCCGTCAAGTGAACCTCGCCTTCCTGGAGCAAAGGGTAGTTGAATCGTGTCTTACGTGAACCACGAGATAGAAATGAACCAAGAATACTTGCAAGAACGAGTGACACATCCGTGAAGGGCATCCTATTTCTCCTGCTTCCGTTGTAGAGAAGTCTGACCGTAGAGAGAAT
The DNA here is from genome assembly GCF_050947335.1 of Megachile rotundata. Taxonomy (NCBI): domain Eukaryota; kingdom Metazoa; phylum Arthropoda; class Insecta; order Hymenoptera; family Megachilidae; genus Megachile; species Megachile rotundata. The sequence continues at coordinate 2,404,391 of NC_134987.1, read as the reverse complement.
ACTGCCTCACAAAGATGTGTCCCAGCACCAGCTACACCAGCATTTTTAGCTCACAACTGCCACGTGTTCACTGCATTATCCGACCCCCAATGACCCATTTGGGTTCGGACCAATTAACAAAAAATAACTGGGAATACTACAATCTAACGCGCAAAAAGTTTACCAATTGTGAAGACGAGTGCAAGATAGAATAAGAGACACTTACAAGGAACCACCTACCTGCTCGCCCCCGCCCCCGAGCTTAAAATTAATTTAAAACTAACGCATACTTCCCACGATGATCCCTCGATGATTTCTCTATGCTCTCTCGATGATACCTTCAAGTTACGTATATGCACATTTCACACATGCACTCATCCATACTAAAATATAACAGAATTTCGTACGCAACTTAAAATTAATTTAAAATGCATCAGTGAAACCTATGTCCTGGACGATTATCTATGCTCCAACAATAAAAAATAATATGCAAAGAAAGAAAACAGATGCAAAATTAGTAGTTTTTGAATAAGAAAAAATGAAATAAAATTAGATGACTCGATAAAAATAAGCAAATAAAATAACAATGTACAATAATATAAAATAACAAAATAAGAAAGTGAAATGAAAAACATAAAAAAATAGAAATTACAATTAAAAATGAGAAATTAAGATATACGTACTGTTATATTACTTAGTTAGAATTTAAATCTGAAACATAATAATGTAATTAAGACAAATATGATACATTTAATTACATACTTAAAATCAAAAACTGAAATATACAAATACAATTAAGATAAATTATGAATCATTTCATTACATATTTCAAATCAAAACATGAAACATAAAAATGTAATTAAAAAATCAATGAAATACATTATATTGACGCAAATTACAATGTTTATTCTAAGAACTCTACATGTACTTTTTGTTCTAAAATGACACTAGCATAATGCAAAATTATGTGAAAGAAAAAATAAAGGAGATGAACACAGTTGGAAGAACTTTCTTTTAGGTTTGAAGCAATTAACAAGAGTAAGCTATTGCGTAAAAAGTGAGTGCCTAATACATACGAGGTGTGACCCAAAAGTAACGAGACTCGGTGTGTATCTTGAAAAAACAATGGAATTGGCAGCAATTGTTTTTGTGGCATCATCCCACATACCTCCTCTATCCATGTTGCAAATTTCGATTGAATCGGTCATACCATTTGGAAGTATTGCGTTATTTAGTGAACACGTGCAACTGCATTCTGCCGGAAAAATGTCTAACGTAAAAACCGAACAGCGAATAAACATCAAGTTTCTTGTAAAATTTGTTGAAATCTGTTGTAACATGTGATGAGACATGGATTTTTACCTATGACCCACAAAGTAAGCGCCAGTCGATGCAGTGGAAATCTTCAGGATCCCCAAAACTCAAAAAAGCACGCATGTCAAAATCAAAATTCGACATTAATGGAATTGTACTGATTGAGTGGTTTCCCAGTGATCAGACTGTTAACCAACACTATTACATTGAAGTACTAAAAAGATTTAGTGAAAAAATTAGGAAAAAAGGCCACAATTGTGGAGCGATGGATGGCTGTTACACCAGGACGATGCACCCGCTCACACGGCACTGTCTGTCAAGCAGTTTCTGACTAGCAAAAATAATATTGTGATGGGGCATCCTCCTTATTTACCTGATTTGGATCCATGCGACTTTTTTTTATTTCCTAAAGTTAAATTTTGCTTAAAGGGAACCCATTTCCAGAATTGTTACCAGCAATGGCAGCGCCGAATGCATAAGTGTGTGAATGCTGAAGGGGACTACTTTGAAGGTGATAATGTCACGGAGAACTGATTCTACAGGTACAATGATTTATTGGACCAGTCTCGTTACTTTTGGGTCACACCTCGTACAAGCAGCGCAAATATCTGAATCGTAAAAAATTAGAACTAAAGGCACTTATAATTCGCGTGAACTTTTCAACACAAATTGTGACAAAAAACTTACGCCCTGGCCCGCTTTTCCAACCACAAGTTTCGAATTTAAATCTTATAATTTCTGGAAGAATAAATAACGCAGTAAATTCCTTACAACTAAACGCTAAAAATAAATGGTATAATAAACATAGGATACGAAGAAAGAAGGAACGAACTCTTTCTTTATTTCCAACAACACACACAAAAATAAAAATCGCAATGAATTGACAAATATAAACAATGAAGTTACTTAAGATGAGAACCTGAAACAGAAAAGTATAATTAACATAGAAAATTGGAGGGTTAGGTACTAATTGAGGTGAAAGGTGAATGAATCGTAGTCCGATTAACAATAACGAGAATTTTATTGATCGAAATGCGCGTGGTGTTCGATGATCGAAAAGTGACTGTTCGAGTCGAAGTCGGTAATTCGAATGACCTTTTTCGTTGCCTCTTGAGCCTACCCCCGCAAGCATGGGGAAAAACTCAAGAGGAGAAATCCCGTAAACACACGACAACGGAACATCATCTGGTCGGCGAAAGTTTTATTGTCTCCGGTACCTGGACATTTCCCAGGCCCGGAAACAACGACTTTCTAGCGGCGAAAAAATCAACGCTGCACGCTACATAATCTTTCTTTATTTCAATCAACACAAATAGAAATTGCAATGAAAATTGCAACGAACCAAAAAGTTGAAAAATCGAAATGGCAGAATTCAAAAACTTCGAAGCGCGAAATGAAGTGTAAATTAATTTCAGAATCTTCAAATCTCAAAGAAAAAAATCACGTTAAAGTATTGAAAACCTGAAATCCGAAATAAAATCACGATAAGTTTAAAACTTCAACCCCGAAATAAAATCCTGGAAAACTTAGAAAACACAATACCAAATTAATGTGACGAGGAGATGCAAAAGACGCAATGCTCGATCTAAAATTCACGCACGTGAATGAAGATAGGACACGCATTAAAATACCGATCAAATAATAAAATAATACAGAAAAAAATAAAATATGGAGAAGACCTGAAAGCTTCGAAGCTAGAAGTAAAATTCAGAGTTTTAGAAATTCATTGATCCCGCGATGATTCTGAATGTGAGAACAAAATACAGAATACATTCGCACACTCACGCATACTGCACAACTTATTCTAAAAACGTGTACCTTTTGTTTTAAAATTACACTCTTATAATCTATAAATTTGTAGAAAAACAAACAGGGTACAAAATTAGAAGAACTTTCTCTTAAGTTTCTTGTAATTAACAATAAAATTGTGAAGCTACTACTACAGTCTAATATGTAAGAAGTTAAAAAATTGTCGCAAAGATGAGTGCAAGTTAGAACAAAAGGCACTTACAATTTGCACAAGCTTTTCGCCACACAATGACGAAAAACTTGCGCCCGAGCCCACCTTTCTCCCACAAGCTCGAAATTAACATAAAACTAGTGCATTAAATATTGTAACTTACCAAAAAGTAAAATCTGAAACATACTGTTATGGTAAATTCCAAATGCCCGCGTTACAGGCCACCATATTGACCTTTCTTTTTGTGTTTTGTTTCTTACTTCGCGCGAGATTGAAGGTCTCGGGACGCGATGACAAAAGAGTGTCGTCGGGCAGAAGAAGTGCGACTTCAGAGCAGGGCATGGTCTCCAACCACGTGTACATAAAGTTTTCTGTAAACCGATTAAGCGACCCGTATTTGAATAAAACCACGTATTTAGTAAAAATCTTATATTTAATAAAATATACAATAAGAAGAATTGGCGACGAGGATGGGATCCTAATGAGGAAAAAAAATACGTCAAGAAAAGGATCTCGAAGACCGCTAACCTCACTTACAAATTGCGCCACCTGACTCAAGGGTACGCTTTACATTACGCATTACATTACGTATTACATTACGCAATTACATTACGCGTTATATTACGCTTTACATTACGCATTATAATTTTTCTTTGCATCGTTCGAAATTTTATCGATCATAAATCGCAACGAGCACAAATTACACGATGGCTGAATCACGTGTACAGGCGATTTTTAATATTGAACCATTCGAGCCATCCATGAGCTGGGAGCGATGGGTCAAGCGATTAGAAGGCACATTTAAACTTTTCAAAGTGGTGGAAGATGACAAAGTCCCATATTTACTGCACTACATTGGGGCATCGGCTTTCGACGTAATAAGCAATAAGTGTGCGCCCGACGACCCATACATTAGAAATTACCGAGACTTGGTTCAGTTGCTCGGACAATTCTACGCTCCGGCACCACTTGAAATTGCAGAAAATTTCCGTTTCCATCAACGGCGTCAAAAAGAAGGAGAAAGCATACTGCAATACGTCGCGGCGTTGCAAAAATTAAGCTTAAATTGCAATTTCAGTACTTACTTGAAAATGGCGTCACGTAACCAATTTGTTTTTGGCATTGTAAGTACAAGGATCCAGTCAAGATTACTTGAGACAAAAAAATTGACCTTCGACCAGGCCGTGGAGCTGGCAACAAGCATGGAAATGTCGGCAAAGGACACGGATCAACTACAGGGCTCAACAGCGGCAGTTCAAATAGCAGATACCAGGAAATTTCAAAAACGTCAACCAACAAGCCAGCCAAAGCACGCGAAGAATACACATCAGCCGCGTTCGACACCCACCCCGACATATTCTAATAATCGTAATAACTCTAAGTTTACCGATAATAAAAGCATTTCATGTTTTAGGTGTGGAAAAGGGCATTTAGCCACAAAATGTATTTTGAATCGAAATGTTCGATGCACTGCTTGTGGGATTCGAGGTCATCTTCAATCAGTCTGTTTTAAGATAAAGGACTAACAGACAACGTTGGGGAAATTCTATACAACGCATCAGACGTAGGCATAATACAGTTAGAACAGGCAAAATACTGAAATAAATTTCTTACTACACTTCAGGTAAACGATAAATTTTTAAAATTCGAAGTAGACAGCGGAGCGGCTGTTACACTTGCTAGTAAAGCCTACATGCTTAGGTTGTGTCCAAGTTCGATCATACATCCGACTACACTTAAGTTAATTACATATTGTAAGATCACATTTAAAGCAGAAGGCTATATAACAGTGTGCGTCAATTACGGTGGTACAATACATAAATTAAATATATATCTTACAAATGTAAATACAGTTCCGTTGTTAGGGCCTGAATGGCTACGTCAATTATTAACTGAAAATGAATTGCATAAATTTACCTTGAACCATAGTACTGTAAATGCCATTGGTATCGACAGGAAAGCACAATTTGTATCTAATTGTATCTATTGTATAAAATTGTATCTACACTGGTGGCCAAAATTAACGCACCACTTTCTTTACACCGTCGTCATTTCCACTGTGTAGGAGGTAGGACTTTGAAATTTTGAGGATAGGTGGGCCCATGGGTTGTCTCAATACTCCACGAGTGCCATTGCTACCTGCCACCCCTTCCGGGATCGGCGACCCCTTGAATACTACAGGGTCAAGAAAGTGACAAAAAAGGTTCTAAATTCGACCGAAAAAAAGAAAAAATCCAAAATTTTTGTCAAGGATGAGGCTCTTTATGTTACGGCCTTTCCGAAAATGCCCAGCTCAACCCCCTCCAACACCCCCAACCCCCTCCATAATTTTCTACCCTTTCCAAAAGGGTGGTTATTTCGATTTCGCTGAAACTTTTGCCGGAGCTTCGTCTCGATCCCTGTTACACGTGGTAAAATTTTGGTCGCATTTGCACCAACCCCTTGGACGCTACGCGCTGTCAAAGAACAACCCCTTACTGTTTTTTCATCTTTTCCACAGTTAAAAACCAATTTTGGACCTGCAATTCACGGAAAAACTTGTTTTCGTCACGACAGTATCGTGTTTGTTGATGGTTGGGCCCTAGCGTGAAACCAACCCCCGTTGTGGAGGTTGGTACCCCCAACCCTTTCAATCCGGCCCCGGGGGTGGGTGCGTAAATTGAGTGCATGCTATCGATTGAGGGACCATTGAAGCATTTCTGTACAAATTTTCAAGTCGATTGCTTGAACCGTTTTCGCGGGATAAACAAAAAAGTGGAAATTTTGCGATTTACAACCCCCAAGTTCACCTCACAATCCCTACTGATTGGAGGGGGTTGGCGTGCCGCGGATCGGCTTCTCATGAAGCTTGAACCCTCCTTTTCTCGGTCCCAGAAGATAGAATTGCTCACACGACATGCACAGCCTCCAGCGATGCCGCCAAAATACCCTGTCATCGTCGTGTCGGCCAAAGCGAGCACCGCGGCCTCCAAGCGGCGAGTATGTGAACCAAAAGCGATCCGAACGATATGGACTTTCAGCCACCCAAAAAGACTCCACGAAAAATCACAGATTTCACACGCCAACAATTAACAGACAATTTTTTAAACTCGTTTCTTTCACATTTCCAGCAGTCTTACTGATTTCTTTTTCAAAGCAAAAGCCAAAAGCAAAATTGCCCTGCTACCGTACCGCTGCCGTGCCGTTAAGAGGCCCCATTGGGGCCAAACGTTTATTAATTTTATTATTCATTAATTTTATTGTTTATACATTGTATTGTTTTTATTTTATTAAAATTTAATTTTTTCTCGCCATTTTTTATTTCATTTTTTTCCTGCGTGGAGAATTGCCAATTTTTTTGTTACAATTTTGCTTTTGGCTTTTGCTTTGAAAAAGAAATCAGTAAGACTGCTGGAAATGTGAAAGAAACGAGTTTAAAAAATTGTCTGTTAATTGTTGGCGTGTAAAATCTGTGATTTTTCGTGGAGTCTTTTTGGGTGGCTGAAAGTCCATATCGTTCGGATCGCTTTTGGTTCACATACTCGCCGCTTGGAGGCCGCGGTGCTCGCTTTGGCCGACACGACGATGACAGGGTATTTTGGCGGCATCGCTGGAGGCTGTGCATGTCGTGTGAGCAATTCCATCTTCTGGGACCGAGAAAAGGAGGGTTCAAGCTTCATGAGAAGCCGATCCGCGGCACGCCAACCCCCTCCAATCAGTAGGGATTGTGAGGTGAACTTGGGGGTTGTAAATCGCAAAATTTCCACTTTTTTGTTTATCCCGCGAAAACGGTTCAAGCAATCGACTTGAAAATTTGTACAGAAATGCTTCAATGGTCCCTCAATCGATAGCATGCACTCAATTTACGCACCCACCCCCGGGGCCGGATTGAAAGGGTTGGGGGTACCAACCTCCACAACGGGGGTTGGTTTCACGCTAGGGCCCAACCATCAACAAACACGATACTGTCGTGACGAAAACAAGTTTTTCCGTGAATTGCAGGTCCAAAATTGGTTTTTAACTGTGGAAAAGATGAAAAAACAGTAAGGGGTTGTTCTTTGACAGCGCGTAGCGTCCAAGGGGTTGGTGCAAATGCGACCAAAATTTTACCACGTGTAACAGGGATCGAGACGAAGCTCCGGCAAAAGTTTCAGCGAAATCGAAATAACCACCCTTTTGGAAAGGGTAGAAAATTATGGAGGGGGTTGGGGGTGTTGGAGGGGGTTGAGCTGGGCATTTTCGGAAAGGCCGTAACATAAAGAGCCTCATCCTTGACAAAAATTTTGGATTTTTTCTTTTTTTCGGTCGAATTTAGAACCTTTTTTGTCACTTTCTTGACCCTGTAGTATTCAAGGGGTCGCCGATCCCGGAAGGGGTGGCAGGTAGCAATGGCACTCGTGGAGTATTGAGACAACCCATGGGCCCACCTATCCTCAAAATTTCAAAGTCCTACCTCCTGCACAGTGGAAATGACGACGGTGTAAAGAAAGTGGTGCGTTAATTTTGGCCACCAGTGTATTTTACAGAAGTATAAAGACGTTTTTGAGCCAGGTCTAGATCATATTAAAGATCGACAAGCACATTTAACACTCAAAGATAATGCTAAGCCTACATTCATGAAACATCGTACGGTCCCTTTCAAATTATTACCGTTAGTTGAAAAGGAAATAGAAAATTTAGAAGCAGCGGGGATTTTACTAAAGGTTCACACCTCGGAATGGGCTACACCCATAGTGCGAGTATTAAAGAAAGAAGGTAAAGTTAGAATTTGTGGAGATTACAGCGTAACAAAAAATCCAAACTTAATAGTGGATGATCACCCGCTACCAACAATAGACGAACTTTTTGCATCTATGGCGGGGGGTACTACATTTTCTAAAATTGATCTGCGACAAGCCTATTTACAATTAGAAGTTCGGGAAGAAGATCAAGCTTTACTTACCTTGAACACGCACAAAGGGCTATACAAACCCACTAGACTAATGTACGGAATTGCTTCTGCTCCGGCCATATGGCAACGAGAAATCGAAAATATTTTGAAAGATATTCCGGGAGTCACTGTTTTTCTAGATGATATTAAGATTACAGATACAAATGATACTGAGCATTTACATAGACTAGAGATGGTTTTTCAAAGATTACATGAACATCACATTAAAGTTAATTTAGAGAAGAGTACATTCTTTACAGATCAAATTAAATATTGTGGTTACGTTATCGATAAAGATGGAATACGGAATACATAAAGACAAAGACAAAATCGCGGCTATTGAACAGATGCCTACCCCTCGAAATGTATCAGAAGTACGAGCATTCATAGGTTTCGTAAATTACTGGGAGATTCATTAAGAATCTTAGTTCGATTTTATATCCACTAAACAAATTATTACATAAAGATTCCAAATTTATTTGGTCAAAGGAATGTGAAATAGCTTTCAGAAATGCAAAACGGGTTTTCCAAAGCGATGAGGTGTTGGCCTATTACGACCCCAAACACCTTCTAATACTGGCTACCGACGCTAGTTCCTATGGTGTAGGGGCAGTACTATCCCATGTTTACTCAGATGGTAGCGAAAGAACCATACAATACGCTTCAAGTACGCTAAATGATACACAAAAGAAATACGCGCAAATCGATGAGGAGGCATATCGCATAATCTTTGGTGTTAAGAAATTTCAACAGTATCTTTATGGAAATAAGTTTACATTGTACACCGGCCATAGACCACTAGTACATATACTTGCTCCTTCGAGAAACTTACCAATGTACAGCGCAATGCGTATGCAACACTATGCATTGTTTCTACGAGGTTTCAATTATACAATTAAATACAAAAATACTAAATTACATAGTAATGCTGACTACCTGTCCAGATTACCAATTGCAAACCGCGATGAGACTACATGCGACGTAGTTGACGTACACCAGGTAGATACAATACAGTCATTACCAATTACTTTCGAAGAATTGGTAAGAGCGACCAAACAAGACAAACACTTAAAGAAAATATTACATTCGATAGAAACTGGGAAGCGTATGTGTAAAAATGAGAGATCCTCAAATAGAGAAGTAGAATACAGCGTTCAACAAGGAGTCCTTCTGCGCGGACATCGAGTAGTCATACCAAAAATATTACAAGCTAGATTATTAACTCCTTCATTACGGCCGCCGCCTACAGGCGGCGGCCGCGCGACGACCTGTGTGTACGGGTGCCGACTATAGGCGACGGCCGCGCGACGACCTGTGTGTACGGGTGTTATATGTAAATGACTGAATATTCATACAATATACTTATTTTCATGTTTTTCCTATAATACGATGAAACAGTTGTTATGTAGCTCTTAAAAAAGTGTACATACAAGACAATCACAAAGTGGCGTTGAAAAACGTTAGTCCGAATATCGAAGACTACTGACGAGCAAAGTGCACACTTCGCGACGCGGACTGCCGTAAGGAAAGGGTTAAAAGAACTGCACACCCAACACTTCGGAATTGTTAACACTTTATCTACCGCTAGCCTATTAATCGGCTTTTTGATTTCCAACGCTTATCGACCGCTAGCCTATTTATCGGCTTTTCGATTGCCAAAGCTTGTCGAAAAATTAAATTACTGTTACCTTGAATTTATTTTATGAATGTTAGTTTATACAGACCTTTATTATATAAAATAAATGCAAAATAAAGTATAAATATCAATAAAATTACATTCCTTTGAAACAAAAGGAATAAGCACAACACAATGAATAGCGAAAATTTAGCCGGTACTGGGAGTAAGTGCGCGCGCGACTCAGCCGGTACTTAGTGACTGGCAGTCTCAAAAACGACCGATCAATAAAGTGTTAAGATGAAGATGTTGGCACGTGGTTACGTTTGGTGGAACGGCATAGATAATGATATTAAAGCCATCACAGAAAACTGTGCAGAATGCAACGCGAATAGGAATAATCCACCAAAAATTAAACATACATGGGAACCCGCTACTTTCCCTTTTGAACGTATACACATCGATTTCGCAGGACCATTCAAAGGATACAATTTTCTAATAATAGTTGACGCGTACACAAAATGGCCTGAGGTTTTTATTGTAAATAATATTACAGCGGAAACTACAATTCAAAAATGTCCAATTGTAGTGAAACTACAAACCAAAAAAGGTTTGGTTTGCCAATACAAATAGTGTCAGACAACGGACGTACTTTTGTATCTAGCGAATTTCAAAATTTCTTACAAAAGAACGGGATTACTCACAAATTAACAGCACCTTATAATCCGGCTATAAATGGTTTAGCAGAGCGTTTCGTACAAACCCTAAAAAAATCTTTACATACTATTAATATGCAAAAGTCAAATTTACATGCATCTTTGCAACGTATACTAATGACAGGTATATCTCCTGCGGAATTGATGTTTAATAGGAAAGTTAGATGTATATTAGATTTAATGCGTCCTAAAAACAATGAAACGATACAGGGGTACCATTGTAAAAGTTTGCGAAATTTCAAAGAAGGGGAGAGAGTGAGCTGCAGAAACTATCAGCACGGAGATAAATGGCTGTTCGGTAGAATTCTAAAGCGCATAGGACGATTGCACTACATAGTTAAATTAGATGATGGACGAACTTGGAAACGACACATAAACCAAATGAGACTGATTGGAAAATACACTCCGTCACGATCATGTATTGAAGACAAAAATGTAGAAAGATATATAGATTATTCCATCGATAAGGAACCCTAACAAGCAGTGAATCCATTACCCTTTCACTACGAAAGACGTAAATATACGTCCTGACAAGTCTATCGATATTCACGAAAGACGTATATATACGTCCTGAGAAGTCTATCGATATACACGAAAGACGTATATATACGTCCTGCTAAATCTATCGATGTATACGAAAGACGTAAATATACGTCCCTAGATGTTCATCGATATATACAAGAGACCTAAATATACGCCCATTACGTCTTATTGAAAGGCATTTTCCTAGCACATATTTTAATCCGTCTTTTAAAGAAAAAGATTCTGCTCGAAAATGTGCAGTATGCAGTAAACACAAAATTCGTCGAGAAACTAGGTATGAATGCAAAGAATGTGATGTAGCTTTGCTACATTTTTATAAAAGGCTACTTAAAATAAATCAATAATAGATATATTTAATTCATTTGTGATGGAAATGGGAGTACAGCTTTATAATATAATATTGAAAACTATTAAATATAAGACAACACAATTAACACAATTTGAACACGAAATGAATTTATTTTAAAACGAGAAACAACAGGGAAGGAACTTTAAACGAAACACAAGATCTTTTAATACAGGGTGTCCCGCAATTAGTGTAGGACCCGAAAAGGGGTGGTAGGTGGGGCGATTCTGAACAACTTTTTCCTTTGCCAAAATATTGGTTGAGGCTCCATTTTCGAGTTATTAGCAAAAAACACTGACCAATGAGAGCGCGCATAGACCGGGTGCGCGAAAGCGTGAGCAAAAGCTTCGAATATGACGGCCGATCGTCGTCGTGAACAAATGTATTGATACTGTCGGTATAACGTCGGTATAACGTCGGAATAACGTCGGTATAATAAAAAGCTGTTAGATGAGAGTTACGTTGAATAATGAATAAAAAAATTTGGATTATTGTTGAATTATCATTCATTCATGAATAAGAAATAACAAAATTAGTCTCTACTCACGTAATCAAAGTAAATCAAATTTATTCGATACGTTTATTTGTTATGGCAAAGAAATAATGGATAAAATATGGAAAATTATTTTCGTTCGATATTGTGATGATGAAAAAGAACAAATTCTCATTTTTAAAAAATTAAATAACTTTTCTATTCAACAAATAAAAATTTGAATTGAATAATTAATAAATTTAAATGTAACTCACCCATTGAACCGCAAATAATCACGATGAAAATGCATCTCTGTCACTGGGTCGATCCACCGATCCTTACTGTTCTCATAAATAATAGAAACTCTGAAAAAACTCTCAAGAAACTTCACTGTCACCTATCACTGTTATCGCTCATTATTAGTTTTCATTATCACTTTTTTCTGTCATTTTTCACTAATTTTCACTAATTTTCACTGTGAGTTCAACACATAAATACGACGAATGAAAACACATAAACGAATATTCAGAAATAATTTAAACTATATTATCTTGAAAGCAAGAAAACAGAATTTTTTATTAAAAACAACGATACATTTTATTTCAACACGTATCTTTCGACAATAAACGATGACTGTCGATCGACGCCGCAGTCGTTCAACAGATCATCGTTGCATGGCAACATTCGCGACATATGCCTCACGATCGAGAATGAAACCGCGATCCGTGGCCAGTGTAACAATGTCTTCTAATAAAATATGTAATATAACTTCGATTTCTCAATTCGGATACTTTATAATGGGAATATAGCGTATCGTCAAACATACATATCTGTGAATAATCGTTTACGCGTTTTCATTCGTGCCGTTTACCGGTCGTGCTTATGTTGTGCAATTATTAGAAAGAGACAGTGAAATAAATTGAGAGTTCATTGACCCTGCCAGGATATCAGCTGTTGATGCTCTGATCGGTGGATCTACCCGGTGACATAAATATTTTTTATCGAAGCTAGTTTTTTCATGAATCAATGGGTAAGTTTTATTTAAGTTGTTTCCATATTTTTAAAATTATACGTACGCAGCAATTGATTTATTTCACTTCAATGAGGTACTGCATTAGATATTTTATTCCAATTTTATCCCATTTCGTAGGGAAGGTACTCATTCGTTTTGAAACGTGAATTTATTCGTTTGCTTCATTCGAAGAGTCGAAAAATTAATTTTCTTGAATTTATTCTTTTTCCTTTTCGAAGGCGTAAAATAAATACAATATACTTGGTCTGGGTAAACAACAACTAATTGGTTTATCTCTCATTCACGAATTACGAAGAACTTAATATTATTCTTAACTTCTTAATTCATTATTCAATTTAACTTTCACCTAATAGCTTCCTGTTATACCGACGATATACCGACGTTATACCGACGTTATACCGACGTTATACCGACAGTATCGATACGTTTGTTCACGACGACGATCGGCCGTCATATTCGAAGCTGTCGCTCACGCTTTCGCGCGCCCGGTCTATGCACGCTCTCATTGGTCAGTGTTTTTTGCTAATAACTCGAAAATGGAGTCTCAACCAATATTTTGGCAAAGGAAAAAGTTGTTCAGAATCGCTCCACCTACCACCCCTTTTCGGGTCCTACACTAATTGCGGGACACCCTGTATACGTATACGATATCGTAATTGCAGAGAGAACAGTAAAGAATAATTATATACACTGCTCAAAAGAAGTATGGCATAGACAAATTTTTTACAAAAATGGGGCAAATTTGACTGATGATAACTCCGTGTAAAATCATTCTCTAAACTTCTGTATCTTTGCGGAAAAAAAGGTAGCGGTTTTTCACGTACTGAAAACTAAAGATGAAGGTTTGGACTTTATGCTGCTCTAAACAGTATCACCAAAAAAAAATGTGGCAAGTCCATGCATTTCGTCAAACTTTGTAATTTTCAATATTGCAAACATGACCTCACATTTACGGTGTTATTGTGGTATGGATGCATCAAATCTAAAATCAAATTATAAGATCTTAAAGTAGAGATCTCAAGCTTTAGTTTAAAGAAAAGAGCATAACTTTGCGATAATTTTTCACGGAGTTATCATCAGTCAAATTTGCCCAATTTTTGCCTAAAATTTTTCTATGCCATATTTCTTTTGAGCAGTGTAGATATTATTTTATTTTAACATTTGAGGATCTAATTGAAACGAGCGGTATCATATAGATAGTAGATAAATATACATACTTGATTATCGACTTATTGGCAAATTACCGACATATTTCTGTATTTATTTTTGTTGTTTTCAACAATTTGTAATGATTGTTTTTTAAGTCCTACGAATAGTATCAAATTTCCGGATACTGTTATGGTCACTGGTCTGCACGGCGCAGCGACCGACGCGATATGCGTCTAACGCGTCGTTCCTGTTGATGGATTACTCCAAAATCGCGCCGCAGTGAAAGGGTTAACGAACGATAGAATAGAAGAACCACCTGTCGCGGAACGACCGAACCGTAGATCGGAAAGAATCAGAGCGCCTCCTATAAGATACGGCGATTTTGTAACGCACTGAGTATTTATTCAACCAAAATTACTTTTCGTTATCCTAGTAGAGATAAGTATTTTTCGTTTCTTTCTTTTACGCTACAACCCTTACTGTATCGTCGAAATCTTTCCAACATGGAGAAATTTCGTGTTTCAAGGAATAGATGAATTCGATTGAGGAAGAGGGTAAATAAAAGTTGTTTAGACATAATTGAGCCTGAAAAATCATGATAATTTATTGGCTCGTATGATTCGAATTAGGGGAAAAAACCTTGCGGCATAAAAAACCCCTTTCAAAAAATATGTATTCGTTAACGATTCTACGGTGAAAATGTGTACGAGTATGTATACGTTATGCGTATGGTTGAGTTGATTGTGGATTGATTTGAGGAGAACAGGGTCTCGCTCAGTGTTGTTTGATTTGAGGAGAACAGGGTCGAGCTCAGTGTTGTTTGATTTGAGGAGAACAGGGTCTCGCTCAGTGTTATTTGATTTAAGGAGAACAGGGTCTCGCTCAATGTTGTTCGATTTGCGTGATAATTCACGTTGCGTGAGATTATTCACGATGATCGATTCGAGGGTGTAGGAGTCACTCGAATAATGTTGCAATGTATGATTTAACCACCCTACCGTGGCCTGTCCGAGGGTGTAGGACTCACCCGAACAGTGTGTAATGTATGATTTAACCACTCTACCGTGGCCCATTCGAGGAGTGCAGGGTCCTACTCGAATGGTGTTGTGATTGATTCCCGAACCACCCTGCATTGGTTATGCTACGTTGCGTTACGCGGAACTTTCGAACTCACGATTCACTTTTTCGACTCTCGATCCGAACCGTGCAAGCTTCAACATTCGACTGACCCTTTCTTTGTACGAAGAATCGCCTAAGTACCCTCGTGTTTCCGAAAGTAACGGTTAAGAAGAACTCTATGCTTTTGTTCGTTAAAACTGTTTAAAAAGAGAGGTACAGCTGTTAGTTCATTTATGGCACGCACGTGTTTACAGTAAGACTAGTTCGGACAGGATTTGAGAGACAAAAGGGTCCTCGGTGACCCGTATTTCGAGGTATGAACGGTTCACGACGGTCCGCGCGCCGAACCACTTGAACCCTGTTGTAAATTCATTAATCGCGACAAAGGCTTCGGTTCGCGGCCGAACACTTACTTTTAAGAAAGGGGGGTGTTATGGTAAATTCCAAATGCCCGCGTTACGGGTCACCATATTGTCCTTTCTTTTTGTGTTTTGTTTCTTACTTCGCGCGAGATTGGAGGTCTCGGGACGCGATGACAAAGAGTATCGTCGGGCAGAAGAAGTGCGACTTCAGAGCAGGGCATGGTCCCCAACCACGTGTACATAAAGTTTTCTGTAAATCGATTAAGCGACCCGTATTTGAATAAAACCACGTACTTAGTAAAAATCTTGTATTTAATAAAATACACAACACATACAAAAATGTATCAACATAGAAATTTGTGGCAGGAGAAAAATTTTATTTTAGTTTAGTACAATATGATACTTTTCGTACCGTAAAAAAACACATGTAGAATATAAAAAAATAGTAGCGAGCATAGGGGCAGAATGACTCTTCGTCATAAGATGGACAGCCAGTAATAGTTCCCCTCTTCCTTGGCAAACGTTTTCCGGGGCTCTTCGGTATGTAGCCTCGTCTGTCTTCGATACATAACCTCGCAAATATCACTCGCGAAATTTTACGGTAACTGAGATATTCTTTACTTTCATATCAATTACATAAGCTTTCAATATTGGTATTGATCTCCACAAATAGATAGCAGTCACTTTTATAAGAATAAAAGTAAACCACTATCCATTTACTTCGAACAAGACCAAAATCAAAATTTTATATAATAAATCACAAAAATATTCTTGTAATAAAAAAAATTCTTACAAACTAAAAGGCCTGGCCTTACGAACAATCGAGTTTAAGAGAATATTAAATAGAATAAATTCATATTTAGATTATCTCCTCTCTATTTTTCGTGTTTAACCCCCCAGATGCAAGCATTTCACATGTGTTTTATGGAGGACAGAGAAACTTGAAAGCTTGCTCTGTTCCTACTTGTTTAGTATAGATTTAGTTTAAGTTTATTTAATGTATTGTAATGGAAAATTTATTTATGATGTTTAATATCCAATGTTTGTTAATGTTAAGTTTCTTTAACGCTAAACGAAGAAACGTATTGATTTCAGTTCTCATATGTTTATTTTATAAGCGATTGATGCACCGATTCGCAACATTGTAATCATAGACGCGGAAATATTAGCTATAAGGGGCATATGTTGTCATTAAAATCGGAAAAGTCTGATTGTGTCAACTCTCAACGGTGTAGCCAAGCGTGCGCGGAAAACTAAAGGGTTTTCTGTGGCCGTCAAACTCCCCGCGTGCTCAGAAAGATAAAAATCTTTCCGAGGCCGCTATAGACCTCAATTGGGTAGGCATCTACCGCTATGAAGGTCCACGCGTGCACGGGAAGACGAAGTCGACCCGGGGCCGCTAAACTGCCGGCGAAACCGGCAGAGTTGACTTTTTAATGAGTGATTATTCGAATTTATAAGAAAATTCGATAGCAATGCTCGTAAGTAGCGAGGTTCCGAGTCTATGAAGGACGAAGTATTTTCGGACGTTATGGGTAGCGTTCGTCAATAATCGGTATCGCGTTATCGCTCCGTCGGATCCGCGAGCGCGGAGCAGGTATTCATTCTCTTCCCAGCGACCAAGCAAATAACATAAGACGCATGCGTTCCTTATACTTCTGCAAAATAAAATTGGTTACATTTCTGCAATTTTTTAACCGACTTCGAAAAAGGAAGAGGTTACTTAATTCGATCAGTATATATATATATATATATATATATATATTTTTTTTTTTCTATGTATGTTCGCCGATTACGCCTAACTGGGTGGACCGATCGGAACGAAACCTTTTGCATCTGGTGGGTTCTGACCCCCCATTGGTACCATCATCAAAAAATTTTTCATTTTTTAATTGCAAAGTGTTGTTATTGCATAAAAACCGGCGACTTTTAAAATAAACTTTTCTCGATTTTAGTGCGCTTTCAATATCTTATCGCGGACATGATTCTGTACAATTTTGTTCATATACAAATTTCGCGGAAATGTTTAGTTTTCGAGATATTAGCGAAAAAAATTGTTATTAACTTTTGAAATCAACTTCGAACGATTTTAATGTCCTTTTAATATGTTGTTAGGGGCGTGGTTCTGGACAACTTTTTCCTCTTGCAAAATTGACGGAAAGCTTTTGTTTTCGAGATATTACAGAAACTGTTGTTAACTTTTGAAGCCAACTTCGAACGATTTTTATGTCCTTCTAATACGTTATTAGTAGCATGATTCTAAACGAGTTTTTCCTTATGCATAATTGACGGAAAACTTTAGTTTTCGTGATATTAGCGAATAACTATTGTTATTATTATTAGTGGAACGCCCCGTGCTATGCACGGGAAAGACAAGAAAGGGCAATTACAATGCACTGTACCAAAACACTAACTAAGCTTTGCCGCTTTGACACGCAACTTATACAGCAAGATGAGTTCACGTTGACGTTGGTGTATTATTCCCATTGCTTGGTACAGTCTCCCTACCGTTCTAACAAACATTTTTTTTATTTTTTAGTTGCAAGGATTATTTTTTCTATGCATGTTCGGCGGTTTTTCCTAGGTGGGTGGTCCGATCGGAACAAAGCCTTTCGCATCTTGTAGTGTCTAACTCGCCATTGGTACCATTACCAAAAATTGTTCATTGTTTAGTTGCAAAGGATTATTGTTGCAAAAAAAATTGAAAAACGAATATCCATGTTGTCTTTTACTTAATTATGTTCATGGCATTTACGCAGACAAAAAAAAAAGCCCGGAAGAACTGTCTCACAGTATCCTATACAATTCTCCCCATTCCACTAAAAAGCGTGAAATAAAATAATTTTAAGAAAAAAAATACGCCGACTTCGAAATGCACTAAAAAGTATAAAATAATTTCTATTTCCAAATGAAGTAATTTCTATTTCATTCAATCATACAATTACGTAACAGATATGAATGAAACCTATTTACTCGTTAGGTAGTATATTAAATACATTTCAACCTTTTCGGAGGCGGCGCATAATTAAAAATACCTCAGTAAACGTTCCTGCCAATAACCAGTTAATTGTGGTATGACGTATTGGAAATTAATAAATCCTGAGAAGGAATACGAACCATTATAGATATAGCTGGTAATATACGCAAATGTAACGACTACATCTTCATTTCGCAACGTTTCTGATATAAATGAAGGTGGTAGCTGAGATGATGCTGGACAAGTTTTTCTTTTACCAACCTGTTGAGTGAAGCTTAGTTTTTGAATTATTAATAAAAAGCACTAACCAATCAGAGCGCGAGAGTAGCACGCGCCGGGACGCGAACGCAACAGTTCCGAAACTGATGGCTGAGCGTGATTGTGAACAAGCATGTTTTCACCGTGACCGTATAATTGCTAACAGAAAACCGCTACGTCAAAGTTAAATCAAATCAATGAAATAATCAAGAATGAGAACAGATTATGAATTATTTACACATATGTAACATCCTTGAAGAATTCTTTTTTAATTTCAGTGTTAATTTTATTTCTTCAATTACACCTTTAGTTTCGATCATCGATTGCATTTTCTTTTTGTGTTACCGATCGCGAGACTACAGAAATCAGTTACCATCAGAATTTATTTAAACTGTCGATAATGTATAAGGGTGTCACCTAACTAGTGTTACTCCCTGAAAGGGGTGGTAGAGGACGTCATTCTGAACAAGATTTTCCTTTGCAAAAATGAAGTTTGAAGCTTCGTTTTTAAATTATTAACGAAAAACATGGACCAATCACAGCACGAGGATTTCGCGCGCTCAGACTCAGAAACGTGAATTTATTCGTTTTCTTCATTAGAATGGTTGACAAAATTAATTTTCGTGAATTTATTTTTTTTTCTTATCGAGGGCATAAAATAAATACAATATACTTAGTCTAGGTAAACAACAACTAATTGGTTTATCTTCCATTTACGAATTACGAAGAACTTAATATTATTCTTAACTTCTTAATTCATTATTTGATGTAACTTTCACCTAATAGGTTCCTGTTATACCGACGTTATACCGGCGTTATACCGACGCGGTATCGATACGTTCATTCACGATCACGATCGACCGTCATTTTCGAAACTGTCACTTTCGCGTCTGAGCGCGCGAAATCCTCGCGTTCTGATTGGTCCGTGTTTTTGCTTAATAATTCAAAAGCGAAGCTCCAAACCCCATTTTTGCAAAGGAAAATTTTGTTCAGAATGACGTCCTCTACCACCCCTTTCAGGGAGTAACACTGGTTACGGGACACCCTGTATATACTTTTATTTGCAAACATTATTGATTGCTTGATTGATTTTATAAGGGCGTCGACTGCTATGATCATTGGCCCAGCAAATATTATGTTATTAAATAATTCTTAGGTCCAAGAAACATACAAGTTAATTAAGTAAATGTTAAGTTGAGTTATTAATGATCAGATACATGTATTATTTTACTAATTTAAATAAATAGTATATTGTAAATGTAGTTTTGTATGGAATATTCTGGAACATGACGTGCTACGTGCTACGATGCTAGGTCAGAACTTCTTAAAATTAGCGACGAATATTATAGTGACGAAACCAAAAAAATTATTGAAGAAAGTGACGCTCGTAAAAACGACGCACGAAGCAACGTTCAAGGCGCCATGGTTGTAAATAAAAGTTTTCGGAAATGGAATCAGAAGAAGAAGGCAACGGAAAAGAAAGACGTGAGTGTTGTTAGGGTACGGCCTAATTTATGGCAGGGACTAGGGGTTTCAAGGAGTGACGAAAGACAGTTTTCCTGGGACTCTTGGTTTCGCCTTGGGTCTAACTTTCGCCCACTCTGGTTTTCGTCTTCCCCTTCCACAGGGAAGCGCGCTAAGGGCGCACTGGAAGGGAAGGTGACCAGGAAGCGAAGATTTTCCAATTAGACCAGTTCAGCAAAAATCAGTGACCAGATCAGTCGGTCAAAATCAGTTAGACAACCGAATCAGTACTTAGTCATTTTTCAGTCAGTCAACTGGATCAGTCAGTTGTAATTATTTAGTTCAGGGATCACATACAAATTGTAATTAATACTTCCATATACACACATCTACACACGTACACTCGACACCACACATTTCTACTGAATAAACTGTTATCTGAGGATCAGCTTGGGTATCATTTGTTCCCAATTTAGCCATTGGGTGGTCCTTCGAGTTTTAGGAGGCACTACTGTGCACATAATTTTTAAGGGGTGATCAGCCCACCCCTTTCCAAGTGTTAAGGAAAATTTCAAATATCAGTGTCATCGGTGTCGTAAGTACGGTCATAAAGCTGCGGATTGTAAGAAATTTAAAGACGATCGCGGATCAAATGCAAATAAAGCTGAAGATGTCGGATTATGTACGTTTCTCGAATGTACTGATAAACATGAAGTGTTGCGAGTAGACAGTTCGAGTAATGCCAGTAATTGGTGTATAGTGTTGCGATTCTTCTTGTTGAATTTAGGGACTTTGTTGGCGAGGTTCAATTCTCAAGAAGCGCTATGGGCGCTTGGTTTAATTTCGCGATTTAATCAAACAACAAAAAGGAAAAATAAATAAGCTAATTGAAACTTTGAAATGAATTAAATGAACTAAACAACTAAATTAAACTTTTGAACTTCTTTAATAAACTTTAACAAGGATTAACTTTTAAACTAATAAAATGAAACTGAATTAACAAAACGAATTTAAATATATTGCTCTACTAAGTAAGTGAAGAATACGTGCGTTACTTTCTAGCTCTGAGAATTAAATCGAATTTGTTAAAATATAGCAATACATGCTAATAGCATTCCCGCATGTTAGAAGGATGAGTCATTGTCGATACGTCTTTTTCTGTTTGTATGAGTGTGTGAGAGAAAACGCGTATATATCTGTCCTGAACCGTGTGCGTAGTCAGTCGCTTTGTAAATACCGTAAAGGACGTTAACGTGTAAGAATTTTGTAATCAAATAAAAATTTAACAGGTTATGGGCCCAGTTGTGCTGAATTAATTAATTAAACAAGAAAGAAAAATTTCTTTGTATTCTTTTGAGTGCATTAAAAATACGTGGAATTCAACCAAAGTTGAAATAAAATAAAAGGAACGAAACGATGAATAGTACGACAAGAATTGAACCGCTCAACAAGGACAATTATGACACCTGCAAGATGCAAATTGAAGCGATACTGATAAAAAATGATCTGTGGCAGTACGTAAGCGGTGATATAAAGAAGCCTGAAGAAACGGAGCAAAACCGGACAAAAATTGAAGAATGGATAAGAAACGACAAAAAGGCCAAGGCGGACATCATTCTGTGCGTTAGCCCGAGCGAGTTAACACAATTAAAGGGTTGCGAGACATCAAGGTCAGTATGGCAAAAATTAGAAAACGTTTACGCATCGAAAGGTCCCGCAAGAAAGGCAACACTCCTTAAGCAACTCACGCTACAAAGGTTGCCCGAAGGAGAAAACGTAAGAAACCATATAAATAAATTTTTCGATACGGTGGATAAATTAAAATACATGAATGTCGATATAAATGAGGATTTGTTATCCATAATGTTATTATATAGTTTACCGACTTCTTTCGAGAATTTCAGATGCGCAATTGAATCAAGAGATGAGTTGCCAGAGCCCGAAGTTTTAAAAGTAAAAATATTAGAAGAACACGAGGCTAGATTGCAAAAAACTGAAGTCCGAACTTCCAATGCCATGGTCGCTTCAACGCATAAAAAACATTTTGAAAGAAAGGAAAATGAAAATTCAAGAACCACAACAGAAAATTGGAAAACAAAAAATAATGATATAAGAACTAATAATAAATGGAATATAAAGTGTTGCAGGTGTCAGAAAAGAGGACATACAGCACCAAAGTGCAGGACCAAATATCCATTTACAAAAAACGAAGGTCAAGGCGCAAACAAAGCGACGCATGAAGAAGATGTTTATTATGCCTTTACTGGGAAGCTTGATAATAATTCAACAATAAATAACCAAAAATGGATTTTGGACAGCGGATGTACAGCACATTTGTGCAATGATAAAGGTATTTTTTTAAATATGTCTAAAGCATCTGATAGCGTAAACTTGGCGAGTAATGCGCCAACTGACGTAAAAGGAAGAGGTACCGTAGCATTAGAAATCAATACAAATAATAACATGCGTAGAAATGTAAAACTTGAGGAAGTATTGTACGTACCCGATCTGAGATCGAATCTTATGTCAGTAGCCAGAATAGTCGATAGGGGTAATACTGTAACGTTTACAAAATATGCAGCCTTAGTAAAAGATAATAAAAATGTAACAAAAATGGTAGCCGATAGAATCGGAAATTTGTTTTATTTAAGAAAAGGAATAGAAAATAGTATGCACTACGCTAAAGAAAAAAATGATTCTCTAATGCTATGGCACAATAGAATGGCCCACCTAAATGGAAAAGATTTGACACAAATTATGAAAGAAGCGAGTAATATTCAATTTAAGACACTCGATGACATTGATTCATGTGAAGTATGTGCTGCAAGTAAGCAAACCGTAAAACCCTTCAATCATTCGAGCGAGAGGTCTGCAAATTTATTAGATAGAGTTCACTCCGACGTGTGTGGACCTTTTAATGTTTCAACTATTGGAGGAGCTAAATATTTTGTCACGTTTATCGACAACTTTTCCAGATGGTGCGAGACATACCTAATAAAGAGTAAAAATGAAGTTTTTAACAAATTCAAAGAATATAAAAATATGGTAGAAAATTTCACAGGGAAAAGAATAAAGCAGTTTCACAGTGACAATGGTAAGGAATATTGCAACGAGCAATTTGATAATTACTTAAAAGAATGTGGCATTTCAAGAAGACTTAGCGCACCGTACACGCCGCAACAAAATGGACTTGCAGAACGCAAGAACCGAACATTGATAGAAGCAGTGAGGTGTATGCTAAAACAATCAGGTTTGCCGTTATCATTTTGGGGAGAAGCACTCATGGCCGCTAATTATATTAGAAACAGATGTCCGACAATGGGGTTAAACGGTGAGATCCCATATAAACTGTGGCATGGTAAAATGCCGACAATCAATCACATAAAAGTGTTTGGAGCAAAAGTGTATGCCCTGAAGAAACACCGAGAAAACAAATTAGCAGAAAGGTCGATTGAAGGAAGATTAGTAGGTTTCTCAGAAGAATCTAAGGCATACAGAATTTGGGCGCCGTCTTTAGGACGAATTCTAATATCAAGAGACGTCAAGGTCATAGATGAAAATCCAAGTACAAAAGGGAATCAAGTGAGTATGGAAAATAATGATACTAATACTTTTGGAGAAGTTGAAGTTGTTTTAACAGGACCTACGGAAAGCGAAAATAAAATTCAAAATGAAGGAGATATTGAATGCCAGACGGAAAAACGTTTACCAGGAAGGCCCACATTATTGAGGACCGGCAAAAGAGGCCGACCAAGGAAAGCATATAGATCGACAGCAACCAGTATAAATGAAAATATACAAAATGAATTAAATGAAAGTTTAAACGATGATGTTTTCAGTTACGAAGAGGTAAACTACGCGGACATCGACTATAAAGATGCATTAAATGGTGTAAATAGCGAAGACTGGAATAAGGCTATATATAATGAATTTAAACAATTAATTAAAAACGATACTTGGGATGTCGTTGAAAAGCCGGATGAAGGAAATATAATTGATTCAAAACTAGTCCTGACAAACAAATTCGACCAAAGTGGAGCAGTAAAGACCAGGAAAGCAAGGTTAGTAGCAAGAGGATTCGCACAAATATACGGCATAGATTATTTTTCTACATTTGCGCCGGTTGTAAGATTAGAATCTCTACGAATTCTAATAGCGATTGCAGTTCAATTAAATCTTAAGATCGAGCAAATGGATGTGACGAGTGCTTACCTAAATGGCGAACTAACTGAAAGTGTATATATGAAGCTGCCGGATTTAGTCGAACATTTTTTAACTCAAATAGTAGAAAATGAAAGTGATGAAAATATTAGACTTAAAGCACTGAATATGTTAAATCAAATTGAAAAAGGTAACAAAGTTTGTAGATTGAGAAAAGGGTTATATGGCTTGAAACAAGCAGGCAGAGTTTGGAACTTAAAAATAGATCAGGCCCTTAAAAAACTAAATCTGACAGCTTCAAAAATCGAACCATGTATGTATTATGACATAAACAAAAGGCACATAATTATTATAATTTTGTATGTAGACGATATGTTAATCGCGCATAATAATGAAATTAGATTTAACGAGATTAAAAACCATTTAAAGCGTGAATTTGAAATTAAAGACCTGGGAAAAGCCAAATATTGTTTAGGTATAGAAATATGTAGATCAAATGATGGGATTCATCTCCTTCAGAGAAATCTAATTGATAAAATTGTAAAAAGGTTTAATTTGAGCGATGCGCAAATATCTGATACACCAGCTGACCCAAGCGTGCTGTACAATTTAAGAAAGAGTGAAACGGTAGTTGATCTACCCTATAGAGAGTTAATTGGATCTCTTATGTATTTGGCTGTAGCCACAAGGCCCGACATAATGTTTTCTGTTGTATTTCTCTCACAATTTAACTCGTGTTTTTCTAGAGAACATTGGAATGCAGCTAAACGCATAGTAAAGTATTTAAAAGGTACAAAAAATCTAAGCCTAGTATACAAGAAACACGATTTTGATATTACAGGCTATGTTGACGCCGATTGGGGTTCCAATGCTCTCGACAGAAAATCATTTACAGGGTACATTTTCAAATTAAGTGGTGCCGCAATTGTATGGAAAACCCAAAAACAAAAAACGGTCGCACTATCATCTGCTGAAGCAGAATACATGTCGATTTCAGAATCAACAAAAGAAATTATATTTTTAAAAAACTTATTATCAGAATTAAACCTTGATTTGAAGGCTACCTATACAATGACAATCAAAGCGCAAAATTACTTGCTAATAATAACATGTTTCATGCACGATCAAAACATATTGACCTGCGCTATCACTTTATTAGAGACTCTTTAAGAAATAAAAAATTCGATTTACGATATTTATCCACTAAAGAAATGATTGCGGATGTAATGACAAAACCACTTAACAAGGTTAAACATAATTTTTGCGTCAACAATACGGGTATGAAAAAGTATGAAAAATTCCCACCTTACAATTAAATAAAAAGTAAGCATGTATTGAGGGGGGGATGTTAAAATATAGCAATACATGCTAATAGCATTCCCGCATGTTAGAAGGATGAGTCATTGTCGATACGTCTTTTTCTGTTTGTATGAGTGTGTGAGAGAAAACGCGTATATATCTGTCCTGAACCGTGTGCGTAGTCAGTCGCTTTGTAAATACCGTAAAGGACGTTAACGTGTAAGAATTTTGTAATCAAATAAAAATTTAACAGAATTGAATGACGAAATCAGATTTCTAATTGAAAATCAAGGATAATTATGAATTTGTTTTACAATTTGATTCATTTCCTCCAATAAAATTAATATTTATAATTAAAGTGTCGTTAATTGGCTACCTTATCATCCTTCACTTATTAGATAAGAGTATTTACAAGTTGTCTATGATTTCAATTTACAATTTGTTGAATACACTCTATGTTCTTCTTCAACTGAACCTTTTTACAATCTAAATTTTGCGCGTTTAAAAGTTACATTTTGTCGCTAGATGGAGCCGCTTTTACATTATGTTTCGCTTCTTCTATGTTCATACAGAATTAAATTAGCAACGAATCCCAACATACAACAATAGATAGTGGCGCAACTTCACATCTATGTAACAATTTGAACGAATTCACGAACATCGAATATTCGAGTCTCGGAAAATTAAATCTCGCGAACAGTACGTCGACCAAAATAACGGAAAGAGGAACGGTTTCTTTCTCGACGAAAGCTTATAATAATGAGAAGAACATTCGGTTGGATGATGCGTTATACGTGCCAGATCTTCGAACAAACTTGTTATCAGTCGCGAAAATTACGGATAAAGGTTACATTTACTAAAACTAAAGCCGTGGTGACAGACAGTAACGGAAGTACGAAATTATGTAGTAACAAATCGCATCGGTGGACTATATTATGTGCGCGGAAATTTACACGGCGAGTGTAATGCTATTTCGCAAAATATATCGTCAAACGCGCCGGGTACATTAATGTCGTGGCATCGTCGTCTTGGACATGTAAATTGTAAAGATCTTATCTAAGCGGTACGCGGTAAAATGATACAAGGTATTGATTTACCGGAACGTGATTCGAAATTGGAGTGCGACATTTGTATTCGTGGAAAAATGACACGAACGCCTTTTCCGAAAAAATCAACGCGGGAAACAGATTTACTGGAGATCATTCATTCCGATGTTTGTGGTCCGATGAAGACTATTTCGAATGGGAAAGCTAAATATTTTGTAACTTTCATCGACGATCATTCGAGATGGACTGAGGTACGTTTTCTTAAATCAAAAGGAGAAGTCTTTGAAGCTTTTAAGGAATTTAAGCAACTCGTCGAGAACTTGAAAGGTAAAAAAATTAAATATTTACAATCCGATAATGGCGGAGAATATATGAGTCGCGAATTTAATAATTATTTGAGGGAACACGGAATTTCAAGAAGATTATCTGTTGCGAGAAATCCGGAACAAAATGGCGTTGCTGAGAGAAAGAACCGGACTTTATTGGAAACTGCAAGGTGTCTTTTGTTGCAGGCAGGTCTTTCTTCATCATTTTGGGCTGAAGCAGTTAATACAGCGAATTATATTAGGAATCGTTGTCCAACTAGAAGTTTAGTAAACAAAACGCCGTACGAAGCTTGGACGCATCGGAAACCAGACGTGGGACACATGAAGGATTTTGGCTGTAAAGTTTTTCTTTTAAATCGAGAATCTAACAGAGATAAATTTCAGTCGCGTTGCAAGGAAGGTATCTTTGTCGGCTATTCTGATAATTCCAAAGGATACAGGATTTGGTTGCCGAAAGATCGAAAAGTTGAAACTGCGCGTGAC
Organism: Megachile rotundata; assembly: GCF_050947335.1. Classification (NCBI taxonomy): domain Eukaryota; kingdom Metazoa; phylum Arthropoda; class Insecta; order Hymenoptera; family Megachilidae; genus Megachile; species Megachile rotundata. The sequence goes on along the minus strand of NC_134987.1, from coordinate 2,376,860 downwards.
GTTAAGTTTCTGGAAAATAAAGGAACTCGAGTTGTAGATCATGAAAAAGTAACGTTCGACGAAGAAGACGAAGCGGAAAAAGAAGAAATGCCTCACGGAATTGACATTGAGCTGAAGCCATCAATCAGCGTTGAAAATAATGATTTTTCGGGTAATGAATTTGACGATTTTCAGGAAGATTTGTCAGATGAGCAAAACGTCGAAGAGGAACGACCAGACGAAACGCCTAGAGTAGGTCGTGGAAGATCACGTGGAAGACCGAGACTACTTCGTACTGGTTTGAGGGGAAGACCACGGAAATTATTTCAAATGCCAAGCGAACTTGCAGGTAATGTTGAGGAGAACTACGCATTTGTATCGGAAATTACCATGAAGCAAGCGATGTCCAGTCCAGAAGTGAACGAATGGATAAGAGCTATGGCAACCGAGGTAAAGTCAGTTATTAAAAATGATACGTGGGAAGTGGTTTCTCGACCGAAAAATTGTGACGTTATCGGGAATAGAATGGTTTTACGAAATAAATGTCGACCGGATGGAACTATTGAGAAAAGGAAGGCGCGTCTTGTCACTCAGGGATTCTCACAACGTCCGGGAATTCATTTTAATCAGACATTTGCTCCTGTAGCTAGATTAAGTTCTATTCGTCTTTTAATCGCTATAGCAGCGCGTTATGGAATGGCTATTGAACAGCTTGATGTCACAACAGCATATTTGAATGGTGTACTGGATGAAGAAATATTTATGTCACCGCCTAAAATGTTAAATGAAGCGTTGGAATCACTTATTGAGTCAGAAGGTAAAAATAGTCAAATTAAAATTAAGGCACAACGCATGTTAAAGGAACTATCGTCTGGGGACAAAGTTTGTCGTCTCAAGAAATCTCTATACGGCCTACGACAGACTGGAAAGTGCTGGTACAACCTATTGGACAAAGCCCTGAAGAAATATGGAATGTCAAATTGTCACAGCGATCCCTGTGTATATCATGCTGGTCAAGGGGAAGACTTATTGCTGATGACGGTATGTGTTGATGACATTCTGATAATTTCCAGAAATGTTAAGGCGATATTGGCAATGAAGAGGAATCTTTCTCAAGAGTTCGAAGTGAAGGACCTTGGTAGTGTTGGCTACTGTTTAGGTATCGAATTTGCTCGTCGGGAAAACAACATCACTATGCATCAAAAGGGTTTCATCAGGGAAATTCTGGATCGTTTTGGAATGACCGAATGCAGGCCAGTCAGTACTCCTGTCGATCCGAATGTGAAGCTGACGAAACCGGAAGGCGAACTTGATAGTGATATTCTCAAGCTGCCTTATCGAGAATTGGTCGGAGCTCTAATGTACCTGGCGGTTGCTACGAGGCCAGATATTACGTTTGCAGTTGGATATTTAAGTCAATTTAATGACTGTTTTGGGTCTATCCATTGGACAGCTGCTAAACGTGTATTGCGTTATCTGAAAGGAACCATGAATTTAGGACTTTCTTTCTGTTCAGATTCTGATACAATAAAAAGATTCGTGAATGCAGACTGGGGAAACTGTTTCATTGACAGACGATCATTCACCGGATATGTTTTCACCCTAAGTGGAGCGGCCATATCATGGGAAGCGAGAAAACAGAGAACAGTAGCACTATCATCAACTGAAGCTGAATATATGGCTGTCACTGAAGCTGCAAAAGAATCTATATATTTACGTAATTTCTTACAGGAATTGGGATTTTCGAATCTTACAAATATTGTATTGTACAACGATAATCTGGGAGCCAAACGACTGGCAGATAATGCATCTTTTACGGCCAGAAGCAAACATATAGATTTAAGACATTATTTCGTACGAGAAGTTTTGAAAAATCGAGAAATGAAAATAGAATATGTTCCAACGGACGAGATGCGTGCAGATATGATGACCAAGAGACTTCCAGGGCCTAAACACAAGAAGTGTTCTGAAAGAATTGGACTTCGAGCAATTTCCTGCTGAATTAATGCAATTGCGTGTCTCGAGGGGAAGTATAGGACATAAAAGCGATATAAGAGCGATACACGAATTAGCATTAACATTTGTCTCCATCTAGCGATGTTAATCAGAGAATTGTTTGTTCCTTCTTGTGTTCGCATGTTTCGATTCAATTTTGTTCTCTAATATTCTTCTCACGTAATTCTGATTGTATTTTGTATCGTTCTTAAATTTAGTTTTTGTGCTTTGTATATAATTAATTACGACACTATTCGTCCACGGATCTCCTCGCCTTCAACATAATCATGATCATATATTAGTTGACATTTATGAGCAAATAATTTGACTGTTGGTCTTGTTAGTTTCCATGGTGTAGTTATAATTTCTGTTTGATTGTTATGGCTGATTGTAGCAAGTCTTTGAAATAAGGAGAATTCGATAGGGTTAAGAATCGGGATTTTAAGTGTATAAATAATGGAGTCAAGGGCGGTTACGACTGATCCTTGAATAAACCGGAAATCCAATAAATTATGATAATATAGCATTAATTCTTTCCGAGAATAAAGTTCTAATAAATGTGCTTTTATATCTGACATTTGTTTATAAGTTAGTATTTCTAGGTCAAACATCTCTCCTGAGAAAACGAACGATCTTTTAATTTTTTCAAGCAGATTTAGAAAATGTTGTTCTTGTGTGATAAGAGTAATAATGGCTTCGAAGAGGTCAAGTCGAGTGCTTTGTTTACTAAGAGTGTTTGCAAGATTTTGTAAATTTTTGTTAATTATTTCAGTATTACCATTTATGGTATTGCTTATCGTATTCATAATGTTTACTGTCTTACTAAGAGTTAATATATTTTCGTGTTGTTGGCGTTCGAGCGAAACCAAATAATTGTTTATTTTGTCGAGATCATCAGCATCTGGTGATACTACTTAATTACTGTACCCAATCCATTTATTAATCCTCTTTTAACCCTTTCGTTTGGGGGTGCAATTTGTTGTAGATTTTGATAAATTTCGTTACACAAGGATTCGGTTTGCCTGAATAAACTTGAATTTCTGAGCTCCTTCTGCCCAGATAATATGGTATAGCAGATAAGAATTTTGTTGCAAGTATGTTTAAGAGACGTTATATTTATGTAAAAATGTAGATAGTGATAATTTTCCATAGTCCTTCCAGTTCCTTAATGATAGTTATAATGTGTGGGATGGTGTGGAAAATAATAATAGTTCTTTTATACATTTAATAACGGGGCGATTTATTTAACGGGGCGCCACACAGTGGGCCAGAACGGCGAATTAGCTGTTCATTTGTTAAAAATTTGATTTTCCTAGATCGATATGAAACGAACATATATCGCTTGCTAAATATATGTCGAATTCAAAACCGATTAAAGTAATGAAATTCGTTAAAAATTATAGTCATGACAAGCATTCAAAGATCAGACTTTTATGAATGCTATTTTTCACCGAAAAATTTACTCTTTTTCATATTGATGCCCTGGCAAAAGTATTAAACATTTTTGCAAAATTTTTTTTTCTTTAATAAACAGCATATGTTTATATTGAGAATACACATGCCGTGACAAATTATTAGCTGTAGTTTATTTACAAAATAATTCTCAATGAACTACAGATTATTTTCATAGTCTTTCATCTTTAGCAAGGGATATCTTTAAAAGTGCAAAGAATTGCAGGCTCTATCATAGTGCAAAATTTTCAGCAGGATTTCCTTATTTTAGTCCAAAAGGAATCATGTCCCCCCTCGTCCCACCGCAGAAGTTATTATTGTTTGAATCGTCGCGTGACACACGCTTCAGCAACACGTAGGTATACATTGTGTATTTAGTCGAATAGACATTACTATATTTTATTGTATATTCTGTAAGTATATTAATTAATTCATTCGATTTTATTTCAAGAATATGCAATGGCAACATTTAACTTATATGTAGCAGAGTACGACTGGTTTTATATGCCATTAAGTTTGCACAAAATATTATTGCATGGTGCAGATATAATACAAAGTGCTGGGTTGCCCATTGGAAACCAGCTTGAAAACCTTCATTGTAAACCTTCTTGTTTTCTGAAGAAGCAATGGAGACACGAAACAAAGATTTCTGAGATATTAGAAGAGACCACACACGAAAATTTTCGCAATTAGAAACATTGACGGACCTTTTTCAGACTTTATTATATACGTCCAATATTTTAATATCTTCAATTTCGGCAGAAGACAGAAAAATTTATAAAACACTTTCACGTTTTAATATTTTCAAGAATGAAATAGAAAAATTAATGTTACAAGAAGACCTACAAGACGATGACGATGATACATAAGTAATAATAAATAAATATTATTTTTATTCATAAAAATTGTTTCCATGTTAAACTTATGTTTACGTTAATAAAAATTATGCTTATAAACTGAACGTCCACATTAAGAGTATAGTATATTCACTAACTTTTTGAAATATAACGCTTATTTTTGTTTTATTTTTAATTTTTTTGGCAAGAAAATAATCCGGTGCGATTAAATGTAATAATAATACTTGTTTTAAATGCTGGAACGACACAGGAACCGCTATACTTTCATTTGAAGTCTTCAAATAGCGCTACAATTGGCTGTGAACAGCTAATTCGCCGCGCTGGCCCATTGTGCGCCAGTGCTAATGCACTCGTCCATAGTAATCGCCCTTCCGGCTGCTCTGTCGGGAGCGGGAATCAGAGGGGGTCAAAAAAAAAACTAGTAAAAGACCCGCGAGTTCGTATCCAATAGAAAATGCTTTTATTCGGGCCTCCAAGTGGGCCGCGTAAACAGAACAGAAAAATGAATTCGCGTGGGCCCCACGCGTTACAAGCAACGGTCGAGGAATAAGGGGGTCGACTCGTCAATTGCGAGGGAGGCTTTCGCAGCGCGGGGGCACACGGTACGCGCGAGTACAAAGATAGAGAAAATAGAGAGGTATAAAAAAAAAACGCCGAGGTATTCGTCCGCGAAGGAACACGCCCTCTGAGGGGTCGTGGACAGTAAGGGGACGTTGGTCCTAAATACCAAATACAGCGGAACAAAAGAGAACAAACATTGCGATCTTGTGAAAGGGCCCGTATGGGACTAGCGTGTCTCCGGATCCACAAAAACATTAAGTCCCGTTAACAATTAATTTTGTTAGGGCAAACAAATCTTCGAGGCTTTATACGCGCGCTTCCCGCACGTAACAGTACTGCATTAGATATTCCATTCCAGTTTTATCCCATTTCATAGACAAGGTACTCATTCGTTTTGAAATTCGTGAATTTATTCGTTTGCTTCATTCGAAGAGTCGAAAAATTAATTTTCTTGAATTTATTCTTTTTCCTTTTCGAAGGCGTAAGATAAATACAATATACTTGGTCTGGGTAAACAACAACTAATTGGTTTATCTCTCATTCATGAATTACAAAGAATTTAATATTATTCTTAACTTCTTAATTCATTATTCGATTTAACTTTTACCTAATAGCTTCTTGTTATACCGACGATATACCGCTGTTATACCGACGTGGTATCGATACGCTTGTTCACGATCACGATCGACTGTCATTTTCGAAGCTCTCGCTCTCGCGTCTGAACGCGCGAAATCCTCGCGCTCTGATTGGTCCGTGTTTTTGCTTAATAATTCAAAAACGAAGCTTCAAACCCCATTTTTGCAATGGAAAATCTTGTTCAGAATGACGTCCTCTACTACCCCTTTCAGGGAGTAACACTAGTTACGGGACACCCTGTATATCTATCATGCATAACATACGACGTTACAATGTATTACTCTCGTGCGTAATACCGTATTCTTTTACATTACATTTACATTTGTAACCGCGTTAGCCTTGAAAAAGTATCAAACCATAGGCATTTAGAATATCGAATCTTGTTAGTTTTGTAAAAGCGTAGTTAGCTTTGAATGAGAATCCGACTTAAGTAGGATTCATCGTAAGGTATTACGTAAAGTTTCAAAGGTATTCACCAGCGAATTGCATTTTTGTTAGATTCGTTTTACATTCATCGATTACGCATTATTTAATTTATTGAGTTTCTGCTGTTATGCAATCAAAGTTTATTTAGTTCTTTTGATTTAGTCGTGCATTACATTAATTTATAATCCACATACTTTTCATATTTTTGCTATATCTGTTAATTGTAAAATTCATCATCTTCACTTATTAATTGAATAAACTTAACTGTTGACAGGTATTGATCTGTGGATTTTACTCCTTAATCGCACACTACACGAAACCCACATTCTTATAGATTTAGTTATTATAGAAATGAGTTGTTCAGAAGGTAAAAGCCGGTTTGGTAAATATGCCGATGGAGGGAGTCAGCTCCGCTGACCTTGACCTTGACATATGTTGCCAAGGTCACCCTCCTGAGTGACCTTCAGAAGGTTTTAGGCATCGCTCGTTTTTTATTAAAAAGTTATTAAAGTTACCAGAGAATTGGTGTGGGTAGGGTTAAATTTGGGCGGGGGGGGGGGGGGGGGGGGGGAGAGGTCCGGAGCCCCTTCCCCGCCCACACATGTATTGCATCTACACACATATTAAAGTTGTGCTTCTAAAAATAAAACAGGTGCTTCCCCTAAAGTGAATAATTACCTACTCGGTATATTGAATGTGACAGAAATATAAACATGTTTAGGTATGTGTTTACATTTATATGTACACATAACAATAATAGAGGCATACTGAAGCCGTAGAAATATTCCTTGTGTTTAGTTGTTGCTAGATTCGTGAGCATGCGACTTCACGAGTTTCTGCATTTAACCTATAATTATGAAGAGTTAGTTTCTTATCTTTGTGAAATAAATGTAATTAGACAAACAGTTGAGTGTCCGCGATGTAACACAATTGTTAATAGTGTATATATGTAGGAATTAAAATGATAAGAATGGTTTTGCACCGTTTTGATTCGGTTTTGTGCAAAAGAAAGAAACTCTGTTTATTATTTAACAAAGAACAAATTTTAACACGAACATTAACAAACAAAACTTAACTCTAACACTAGCAAAACACAGAACTTTTAAAAATAAACGACTTTTACAATCTTTTAATAAACACCGAACCTTCACGACTTTTTTCGACTTTTACGCCTATTTTTCTAATACGTCTTCTCTCACGACCCGGTTTCTAATCAACAACACTCTTTTTTCCCGATTGGCTTTTCGGAAAAAACTTATCAATCCCGCTCGCTCTAAAATACCTTGAAACGTCGGTAAACGTCGGTAACTCTTACGCAAAATGACAAAACACATATTCTAATATCATTCATTACCGACGATTAATTATCGACATTCGGTCAGTTGGTTACTGACAGCATCATTCTCTCATTCCCGCACAGCGTCATTCTCTCATTCCCACATATATAAATAATACATTATTGTTTCATTGCACTGGACACTATTATAAAATTGTTCATGGACGAAAAAGGCAAAGGAAGACATGTAATTTCAAAGTAAGCCCGTTAAATGGAACATTCTTCTTCCGTTTTCGGCTAGGCTTAGACAAAGCATGTCGTTTTATTGCTTATTTTTTAATGTTACGTCCACCCCAACAACAATTTTTACAATTTGAATTGGAAATGAATTCTCATAGTGTTGTAGGTTGGACCAATTTTTGTGGAGAGGTAATTAAAATAATTATGCAATATATGTATAATTTTTTATTTTATATACTACTTTTAAATATTGCAGTTGCTAGCACAATTAGATTAGCCTAGTTAGATCAAGATACAGTTCTGGGTGGTCCAGGAAAAATAATTGAAATCGATGAGGCCAAAATTGGGAAACGAAAATATAATCGTGGCCGTATTATATGGAGCTGCTCCCTCCAACGGCATATTTACCGCTGCTTTTTCCCTCGCGAGCGCTGTTAACTTCTGAGCTTACAAGGAAATATATCGAATTGGGACATACCGATTTCAATGAAACTTATGTGAAAGACAGTTTTCAAGATGATATTTGACACGTGTTTTTTTTATCGGCCATCGTTCACATTGAAAGGGTGAAAATAGCCCTCGAAGTTAAGGGCTGAAATCATACTGTGATGCCCGGTAAATATAAGTTCCTCGAAATTTGTACGGATTTGGGGTAACACATAAATAATTGCAATTAAGAATCAACATTACGTGGTAAAACAAAAATACTTTATTCCGGAAAAAACTCGGTTTACAAATGTTGAGCACGCGTGATAAAACTGTGAAGTGGTTGCGTGGATTAAATACGCGGATTAAATAACTTAACTACTTTATTAAAATAAACATTTAACTATTTACAGACTAAAGTAATTAACTACGAACTAGGAACTATAACTATAAATTATAAAATCGGACTTGGTACAAGTATTTGCAAACACGCGTTGTTGAACTTCGAAGCTTTCGGAGTGCGAGCTGGACATCGACTAGTTAATTGTTTCACGAACCGGCCGATTTATATAATCAATTGTCTTTCTCGAAAATTCCTGCTCGCGAACGTTCTCGCGCGCGCCTCGTCGCACACGCCTCGTCGCGAATGTTCTAGCGCGCGGCCTCGCGAATGTTCTTCCACGCTCGCGCCGTATAGCGAGCGTTCGCGAATATTCTTTTACGCTCGTGCCGCATAGCGAGCGTTCGCGCGCGTCTAGAATTTTCGGCGGCGGTCCGCCACAACTGAGAATGAGAATGATGCCAGAGACGGGAAGATAGGGCTATTTGCAGGTTTCGGAAAATTAACTTTGGGTTGACACTAGGAGGGAAATATTCGGAGGAAGTTGAACAGTGAAAAGTCTGGCGTGAATCATGGTGAAAGTTGTTGACTGATTGGAGATGACGTAATGGATGATGCATCTTAATCTGCTATAAATATTTGGGTGTATAACAATACTTTTGGGAGTACCTCTGGAATTAAAGGACGTAATTGGAATCCTTTTTTTGAATTGTGGGTCATTTAATAGAGAATTTTTCTATATAAAAAATTGCAATAATCTTGACTTATTTAAATAATATTTTGAAAATTTATAGCTTTTGTTTAAATTTTTTTACTAAATGTTGAACTGTTTTTTTCCGGCATTGCTCAATCGTATGACCAATGTTTTTACAAAATGAGCAAGCAGGAGGAGGAAGCTTGGCTATTGAAGGGTGTGACGGATCGGTGGGAGGGACCATCGTCCACGTCCCGATACGCACACCCACGGACGATTTCTTTAAAGGGGCGCGGGCGCCAGTGCAACGCACGCGTTCGGTGGAATCGCCCTTCCGGCTGCTCTTCCGGGAGCGGTACTCAAGGGGGGATAGAAAATAAATAGAGAATCCGCGAGTATCTAAGATAACTTTGGCTTTATTAAGGGCCGAAGCTAGCCCTTCGAGAAGAACGAGAATGAGCCCCTCGCGGTACAAAATACGATAAGGAACCGAGTCACGATTGCCAAAAGCGGAAAAGGGTATCGCGACACGGGGGCTCACGGGGTACGCGCTTGATACAAAATAAAAATCGGAAATGAGAAGAAAACGCGGTACGCTGTGGGAGCACGCCCTCTTGGGGGTCGTGGACAGCACAGGGGACGCTGGGCCTAAAAGTAAAATACAAAGAAAAAGATAACCCGAACTGGGGTCAGCGGCCCAGAATCGCGGAAAACGGGTGACGCAAATAAATACGCGAGATATTCCGCGAAGACGGTCCCTAGGGTCCTCGACGCCGGGATTTGGTGGTCCTATCGCCAGGAACCACCCACACGCACACACGCTCTCACACACGCTCAAGGATCTTACAAAAGGCAAAGATCCTACCTTTCCAATTCGCGTTCGGACGGGCGTCGTTATCCTCCGTCAGGCGGGCCAACACAGACTTTTACACTCACACAAGAGAAAGAAGAAGAGAATAAAAAGAAAAACGGAAGGGGCAAGGTACAGCAAGAAGAAAACTCGATGTAACTCGGCGCACGGCGGAGTTTAAGGCGCTTACGTCGCGGCTCGCTAACTTCTTCCTCCGTATCCGCGGCTCGGGTCCTCGGTGCTCGGAGTTCCTCCTCCCCGAGGATTTCGGCGCCAGGTATGGGCCAAGTGGCGTATGTTGACCAGGTCCTGGGGCCCCTTCGGGTGACAGCTGGGGTGGCTCGTCCCCAGGCCTAGCGTCCCTCGGTGTTGGCTGCCGGTCGCCCCCGCGGAGGTGAACGGGTGGCTCGGCGACCGGTCAGCAGGCGGCTGTGATCTTCTGGCTCCATCCCGCGTCTCCGTCGCTCGGGTTGAGGTTTTTCCCCGCGACCGAAGGCCGCGGACTCCGCTTCTTCCGCTTCTTCCTACGTCGGCGGCCGCACGCAAAGGGGGCTGAAGGGGAGGGACGCGCAAATATACAAAAAAAGAATAGAAAACTCTCACACCTTCCATACATCCCGCGGCGAGGGGTTTGTCAGGGCGGAGGAGTGAGGCCGGCGGCCCTGGTGGCCACTCGTAACGAGGCATAAAAATATGCCTCGTTACAAGGGCTTTTGGGTATAGTTTGCTTATTTGGAACCTGAATCTTAAGCTCTATGGTGTGATCTCGATAATTCTTGGCTTATTTCTCTCCAGGGTCTTCCGTGTTGATTTATATTTCGGCAGTCTAATTTTTGACAATGTTGGCAAAACTTCTGTTGCCACTGTACTCCAGCTGTTTGCTGAGTCCCTAACATATGTATAATTTGGACACCTATAGCCAATTATTTGAGAATAATCTTCGGCCATTTGTTAGAAAATAGAAATCGATGAACGGACGACACAGGCCATGTGCCTTTTGTCATTGCATTTCCCCTTCCTCAGGAAAACTTCGGTGGGCCTAAGTGCCCTAAGCAGCCATGTTAACGGTGGTGTCCTCAAGACGAGATCGTGTTTACGAAGACACTCTTATATTGGCATTTGTCGTGAAAAGTCAGCATTAAAACATCTCAGTATTTTCTAAATCGCGCTCACTAAATTATTTGGTAAACCCCACCCTTTACCATTAATATTTTTAATTACCTTACACTGGAGTATCGCGATATCTCATCAGACGTCACGAATTAACATAATCGTTATTCTTTTGTTTATACATCGTGGACCGAGAAGACGTGTATTTTCGCGCCAGTACGAGTAAAGACGCTATATGAAAGAGACATATTGTATAAAACACACATTAAATGTATAATAAAACGGCGTAAAACCAACACTAACGAATGACCAAGGATATTTTTTATCCTCATCTTATCTTCTCCAGTGCGCTCGTAACGTGTTGTATTCCTGGGTGTAGCGTGTCAAACGTATCGCTACTATGTTACGATTAAAAAATTAAAATTAAAAATACCGCAACGCGATTTGTTTCTAACACTTTGCTGTTACAAGCAATGTTTCAAGTCCTCCCGACTGTTGGAGGTTTTGTAGTTTTCGCAACGAATGATGAGCGAAGTGGTGAGATATTTCTCTCAATAATACGTTAGTGAATCTGACGAGTCGCTGTCGTCTTGACTCCCACGTTGATGATGGAGTCGGAGGTCGTACGCTAATTGGTTTTTCGCCTTTTTTATGAAATTCCAATCAGCGTGCCTTTTGGGATTTGGCCCACCCTTCATAGCTTCCTTAGAGCGTCTTCGTGTAGGAAGGGTGGGGAATCCGGTGAGTTGGCGGGAAGACCCCGAACGTCCGGCAATGCCGCGATTTTTTCTTCTAGGTACATTAGGCGACTATAATTGCCGTTAGGTCCGTGCGTGACCGTTTCTAAAGTACCCTTCGGAAAAAAACCGTATTTATGATCGAAAAGTGGTCGTTGAGGATGAAGCGAAAATTAACTCTAAATTTATGGCAAGACACGTAGTAAAATTAATAACTGGAAAAACCCGAAATATTTTAACTCAAAAACAGCTGCCTAACAGACCGATCATAAATAAACTTTCGAAATCCTCACCCAGATGTACCGTCGTACGGAACACTGGGTAGGAAGGCAATTTGGCCGCTGACGGATACATTGTCGATATTTTAAAAGAAACCCTAAAATAAATTCTCCTAAAAATTTGAGTCGTTATTGAGTTGTAAAACTAGGTTATAAATTTATGTTGGTAGCGAAGTTTTAACTTTCAAGTGAACCATTACCTGTTCAGTGGTCAACTGAACGGGCTAATATTGTCGTCCGTGTGGCCTGACTGCAAACAGACTTGCCGTCTATTATGTTAATTAGCCCAGCGATCCAGAGTCAGATGAACAATATACGTCCAACAGGGTAGCAAATCGAACTTGACTCTAATTATGAAATCGTAATTGCAGAACCGCCGCCAAAAGGACTCTCCGAGCGAGCTCTAAGAAACTGATGGCGCGTTAGCAATTTGACAAAAGATCAAATATGAGTAGCTGTGGGCTTTCGCTCGATGTCTTGGCCTTTCCTGGCGCAAAGTATCGCGCTCTCCTGACGGAGTTCCGGATACAAGATCGCTTAAACGGGGAGCCTGTTGTTCACTGGCTACTAAACGACCCAACGACCAAGTACCCGAATGGCAAACACCCGCTTGACCAGTCAAGTATTAAGAATTTGTTGGCCCTTTAACAGCGAAAATTGTTCCTTATCAGAGAGTTGTGACTAGCTCGACTTCGAAACCTGTTCTGCTTTTAGACGGGTTTCGCTCGCCCTTTTATAATCGCAGGTTCGCCGAATTCCTGGAATTTCTGTGACGTCAGAATATCTAAATTTTCATATGACTTCGTTATTATACATTAATTATAAAATCGAACGGTTTAGTTATAATTTAAATGTCGCTCTTTAATTAATGGCTATCGTTTCGATACTAAAATGATACTCTAATGGTGTTTTAACGAAAAATACATTTTCTGTCCTTTTCTATCAGAGGCGAGTCTATTTCGATTTACAGCTTTCTAGTTTAAGGAAATAATTTTGGTTCCGGCCATGAGTAGTTTAGCACTGGTTGATTTCACGTATATAAATTGATTCAGTTAATTAATTAATTTAATGTCCAAAAATGCCGAAAATAGATATAGTATCGCTATCCTTTTCTAGGATTAGCGCTGATCTCAAGGATTTCGGGCGAGTATCGCGGCACGTAGGCACATCATAGCGTAACGGAAATTTCGTATACAGAACTATTTATTAGAAAAATAAAATAAAATAATATATTATTGTAGACTATTTCGGGTTAAAGAACGGAAAAATCAATTAAAGGCCGATCACAATTTAAAATAGCAACACACGGAGGAGGTTTAATGTTTCAAATGACAATTCTCAATGCAGACTCTGTCGCATCCTCTCTTACATCCTATTTTATAAATTTCCCGGTACTCCGAGAAGGGAGGAAACACGGGGTGGGGAAAGTGTGACGTCCTACAAAATTGGAAAATCCCACTTTCCCCTGCAGCGGTCATCAGGCCCAAAATCGTTGACCGGTGACCCATCTGTCCCTCGATTTACAAATTACCGTAGCAGTAATAAACCCAAGGATCGCCTCGACTTTTTAAATTACACGTACCTACCGAAAAAAAGAAATATTACTACGCCAACCCTGGGCTCAATGTGCCTACCAAATGTTAAACCGGACAAGTAACGGTTCCTTGGACTTTATCGAACACGATAACGAACACAATACACAAAGCCCAATACAATATTTTAACCCGATTAAATCACGCACGCATACTCATACCATAACCCATTCACACTTTCTAATTGCTAATCTATGTACATCCTTATTCCTTATTTCTACATTTACCTCGCAATATAGGGTTTCATATTATCCGGGGATAAAACACCATTATACGAAATTTGTGTTAACTGAAATCCGTCAATGTCACCAATAACATATCTATTACAATCCAAAACCTTCTTTACCTCGTACGGTCCCTTAAACTTAGGTATTAATTTTTTATTTACACCCGCCGTGGTATCAATGTTCCTAATCATTACATAGTCCCCAACATTATATACTAACACATCCTTATGTCGATTATTATAATAATTTTCATTGACCGCTTGAGTTCTTTCAATAACTTTCCCTGCCCTTTCGCGTATACCTTCCAAGTCTCTCACCTCATCGGAGGCCGATTCTAATACCATTCGCAACTTATCATTTAATTTTCCTGCCTGGTCAATACCAAATACTAACCGACTAGGGGTATCATTTGTCGCCCTACACACCGTATTGTTTAACGCGAATTCAACCTGATCCAGCACGCGGTCCCATTTACTTGGTGTTTCACACAATTTCGCGAGCATCGGAGTCATTACGCGATTAAAACGTTCAACTTGCCCGTTTGCACGAGGGGTACCCACGGCAATTAAAGTATGATTAATATTTTCGTCCCCTACAAATTCTTCAAAACTACCTGATGTGAACGCGGTCCCTCGATCCGTAATTACCCGTTTTGGTTTGCTATACGCCCGAAAATATTCCTTCAAAAATTTTATTACCTCTTGGGTACCTGTGGACTTGCACGGAAACAATTTAATGAATTTACTAAATCCGTCAACTACCGCGAGTATATGTTTAAAACCCTTTCCTGTTTTCTCAAGTGGCCCAAGGTGATCTAAATGTAACGTATGAAACGGCACCTTTTCCTTAGGAATACTGTGCAAATACCCCGTCTGTTTACCATCTAACGGCGAAAATTCAATACATCGCAAACAATTAGAAATATATTCTTTCACTTTCTGTCCCAAACTAGGGAACCAATACAATTTCATTAGATTGTTCACAACTTTGTCTAACCCTACATGACCAAGATCATCATGGCAAGTACGAATAACATTATTCTCCATAGATCGCGGTACATAGAATAGTAGTTTCTTCGTTTTATCTTTACGATACACAAGTCCGTCTCGAAGCTCGAATTGCTTTAATTCCCCTTTTTCCAACTTATCCCGAATCGTCCCTATTTCAGTATCCCTATTTTGACATATCATTAATGTATTACCCTCAGTCACTAACACGCTATGACAACGACTGAGCGCGTCCACATGACCCATCCTTTTCCCCGGTCTGTGTTGAATCTCAAAATCAAAATCTTGTAGATACAACGCCCATTGAGAAATCCTCGGGTTCACGTTTTGCTTGCTCAGCGTCAACCGGAAACTATCGCAATCTGTGATGATTCGGAAACGAATCCCGCTCAAATACACTTTAAAACGCTTAAGCGCGTTCACGACCGCTAAACATTCTAACTCGAAGCTGTGATACTTCGCTTCCGTCGGTGTCGTTCGCTGGCTAAAATACGCAATCGGCTTCAAATACCCGTCTACTTGCTTCTGCAACAAGATCGCGCCGAATCCCGATGCACTCGCATCGCAATGAAGTTCGGTCTCGGCGGTCGGAGAGTAAATAGAAAGGATGGGCTTATTCGCTAATTGTCTCTTCAAGGACTCGAAAGCCTCATTTTCTTTTTCCCTAAACTCGAACTTAACCCCTTGTTTTATCAAATCATATAAGGGTTTCGCTACAATCAAAAACCCAGGTACAAAACGCCGGAAATAACTCGCTAACGACACAAAACGATGTACATCCTTAGCATTACGCGGTATTGGATAATTAAGCACCGACTTTATATTATCATCGTTTGGTCGAATCCCTTCAACATTGACCCGATACCCCAAATAATCAATCTCCGATCGAGCAAAAACACATTTATTTAATTTAAAAACTAACCGGTTTTTCCCTGCAGTCCGAAACACTTCTTGTAAAGTCTGTAAATGCTCATCCAGTGTCTCAGTGGCAATTAAGAAATCATCGAAATAAACTAATACCCTTTCAGCCTGAATTAATTCTGAATACAACTGTTTAATGAACCTAGCAAAAACTTTTGGCGCATTGGTCAATCCAAACGGACAATACAAAAATTCATATTGCCCGAGAGGCGTAACAAAAGATGTGAATTGAATCGATTCCTCCGCCATCCGAACATTGTAATAACCATCCTTCAAGTCTAGCGCGGTATAGAAACATTTACCTTTTAACCGGTCAATATTGTCGTCTATCAATTGGCAAGGGAAATTATCTTTAACGGTAATCTTGTTAAGCTCGCGATAGTCTATACAAAGTCGTGTCTCTCCATTCTTTTTCCTAACCAAAACAATCGGGCTGCTATAAGGAGATTCACTTGGACGGATTATTCCCCGTTCTAGCAAATCGTCCAAAATATTCTGTAATTTCCCCTTATCCGCGTACGAGAGTCGTCGCGGTCTACAACTAATCGGTTGGGTATGCATCAATGCGATTTTCATTTCAAAGTTAATGCGTTCCGTACTTAAATTCATCGTCTCTAAATAATCTAACTCATACGATTTTTTTTATGCGTTCTCTAATCTCGGGGTCAATGTCAGGGTTTATCTGTAATTTCTCGGTTGCAACTACAGGTTCGCCAATACAATCAATACTCAATATTTGCGTCACAACGGTATCTAAATCTTCCAACGGTTTATTCCTACAGGACACTACGGGTCCATCCTCAAATGACAATTTTATCATCGCGTTCAACGAAAAATCTCGACCAAGTATTGCCATATATGCCGGGTACTACGTAAAAAGTTAACTCTATTGGCACGTCCTCAACCACCGCTTTACAATTAAATAAACTTAAAACTTCCAACCGCGAGCCGTTAATTCCCGCGAATTCGGGGGTATGACTCGGCAACGGACTGCGCGCTTCTATCGGTGCAAAAATGTCTTTTATGAAGCTGATCGGCGACCCCGAATCTAGCATTGCGCTCAGTACGTATCTGCAACTATGATTATTCTCATCAACTACGCTATAACTTAACTGTAGCAGGTACGGTGCTGGAAGTGTGGGGTGGACCACATTCGTCGACGTGGTCGCGGTGAGTTCCTTCCGCGCGCTGCTACCTGCTCGCAGGGTTGGCTGCCGTCGCGGGCAATCCGCGATTCGGTGGGCCGTCGATCCGCATCCAAAGCAAGATCCATGGTCCCGCGTCCTCGGCTTCATACAATTCGTGGAGATGTGTCCCTGCTCCCCGCAGTTGAAACACCTCACCGGCTTCCTTGGCGCCTCCGTCTTCTCCTTCGGCTGACTGGACCTCTCAGCTGGCTGCCTCCGTTCACTAGGAACTGTCTTCTTCGGTTCCAAGGAGATGTTTTCGAAAGCTTCCAACAAATCTGCCGCCGTCCGGAAACGTGATATTCGGGCTTGATTCCGAAACCGCGAGTCCGGAATCCCGTCGATGAGATAATCAACTATCTCGTCCGACGGAATCGGCACCCGATTCCCCAGAACCACCTTATCGTGGTGATAATCCGCGAAGCTCTCACCTGCCGTCCAAACTCTGCTTTCGAATGCCCTTCTGGTGGCCAGCTTATTCGGTCGACGGTCGTACATTTTCCTCATTTCGCGGAACAACGTCTCGACATCCGCGGTTAACAATTCTATTCTCGAGTGAAACCAATTCGCGGCACGTCCCTTCAACTTGGAACTAACCAACATCCGCGTGGCTTTATCGTCCAATTCGTAGGTGTCACGTAATAATCTCACCTGCTGCTTCCACCGCCAAAGAGTACCGTCCTGTCCATCGAAATCGCACAGCAACTCACCGACGGCTTTTACGCATATGCTTGCTGTCGCCGCGGCCTGGCTCATCGTGGACATCAACCCTGGACTAGCATTTAACGTGCTTCGTCCTCCAGCCTGTTCACGGCGCAGGAGCTCAACTTCCCGCTGCAGAAGATCCCGTTCCCGTCGCAAGAGTTCCAATTCCCGTGCTTGGAAATCGGTCTCCTGGCTTCCTCCAGCTTGAACAGGTGGTCTGTTTGGCACTTCTTCCTCTTTGGCCTCCTCCCGTGGTTGTTCATCTTCCTCCTGTATCCTGTCCCTTCCTGCCGCCAGTACGCTCCAAATATCCTTGTCGAACTCCTCCAATCTCAGGACCAACTCTGATTTTGAGCCCAACACAGGCAAATTCCGTACGCGAAGGAACTCCCTCAATTCGCTGAGCGTGTAATTCTTCGCCATGATCCTAGTGATTAGCTTCGCTCGAGTTTTCTCACAATATGCGCCAATACGCTAAACTCTCACAAAACAATGTGCTAATCACGTTGCACCACAATAAACAAACAATTATCACACACTGAGTCAAAACAATGTTCACCAATACAATTGTCCACACAATGTCTTAATCACAAAAAAAATACAAGTTCTTTAACCCGAACACAAAGAAAATACAAGTTCTAAATTCAAATAAATACAAGTCCTTTATCCCACTTCTGAAACTGTAGACTATTTCGGGTTAAAGAACGGAAAAATAAAATTAAAGGCCGACAATTATTTTAAAACTGGATACGGAGGAAGGTTTAATGTTTCAAATGACAATTCTCAATGCAGACTCTGTCGCATCCTCTCTTACATCCTATTTTATAAACTTCCCGGTACTCCGAGAAGGGAGGAAATACGGGGTGGGGAAAGTGTGACGTCCTACAAAATTGGAAAATCTCACTTTCCCCTGCAGCGGTCATCCGGCCCAAAATCGTTGACCGGTGACCCATGTGTCCCTCGATTTACAAATTACCGTAGCAGTAATAAACCCAAGGATCGCCTCGACTTTTTAAATTACACGTACCGAAAAAAAGAAATATTACTACGCCAACCCTGGGCTCAATGTGCCTACCAAATGTTAAACCGGACAAGTAACGGTTCCTTGGACTTTATTACTGCTATGTCAAAGCTTCAATATTATAAAACATCCTAACAATCTAACATTATGTCTACATTATCTTGTTTTAATTATTCTAACTCAATATTCAATTACTTTTATGGAAGATATTACCTACTCTAAATCAAAATTATAAGATAATTAATATAAATGATAATATATATATATATTGATTACCGACTGTCGAATTTGATAGATATGGTAATAGATACCTAATGTACTGTCGATAATTGGCAACTACGGTCGATAATTGACTATTCTAATCGATGGATAGAAGATTGTCGCGATGATGCCGGTAGAAAGAAAAAAGGTTTCCCCAGGGACGTTACACATGTACTGTCATGTCTTCTAAACATATATATGTTATAAACTAAAGTATAATATCTGTCTTTCTTTTTATTTTAATTATTTCGACATTTTGGTTTAGTCATTTGTTAATTTGATTTTGCACTTATAACGAACATTTAATATCTAATAAAAGTTTTAGAGAAGATTAAATCAAACGAAGGTCGACAAGAATTACACAATTTAACGGTTTTTATTCCGCAAACAAAACTAAATATCGATTGTTATTGAACAAATTAACTTAACCTAACTAGACCGTAATATAAATTTATGGGAGTTTCAAGTAGATTTGTGGAGAACATAATGTATTAATGTATATAAAATATGTTGTTCAAAGCTTGCTTGTCAAATAATGAGCAGTGAGTTCAATTCGAAGAACTAAAAAAGCAACTATAAGGAATTAATCGTATTGAATAATAGTGAACTATTATTAACTGCACCGAAATAGCACTCTCTATTACACTGTTATCTTCGAGATTAATTTTTTGCGCGAAAAAAATGTCCCACTTTTATAGATTATTCATCCTACCTGAATCCATACAACGTATTCCTTTTTCTAAAGCTTAAAGTTTCCCTCAAACATGATCATTTTTTAATTATAAGCAATATCCAACAAATTTTTTTAGGTTTTTGGTGAGGTAAAAATATATATAGGTAGTTTGTTAACTATTTAACAACAACAATTTATTAATAAGAACAAATAACAATTAGCGCATCTCTTTAATGCACGTGTGATCGGTCACGAGTTACGATTCGCACTGGCCACGAGGCCCACGCTTATTGCCACGCGTACCCCTCGAAGACAAAAACGCATCGCTCTGCGTAACGGTTTTATGGAAAATTCCTATTCCCCCGTCGCATGACCGTTACCATTAACGGTTACGGAAAAAACCTATCCGATGCGAGGAATCGGTACGCCACATTTTAATACATTAATTGATTACTCTCAGCACTACTATCAAAAATGGAGACAAGGCTTTCAGCAGTGTCAAGGTTTTCATAATGTTAATTTGCAGTTCAACTAATTATAAAATAATTTTGTAACATCAATACATTATTTTTTAAATGTACCACATATACGTATAATCAGCAGACATTCCAGAGAAACAAACAATAGCAGTCAGTAGAAACTTGTAAACGAGTGTCAACAAAGCTATGCATTTCACATGTATATATACCATTTTTCTCCTCTTGTTTTATGACACGCACTCGTACAACCGAAATTTCAGTTTTAACATGCTGATGCACGCAGTTTCGAACGACACGACAGTGAAGTTCGAAGTTCCCATTTGGTGACATTAATTAACACGGCTATGGCTGCATGTCAAAGGCACAAAGAGCTTCCTTTTCCGTTTCTGTCGAGAGACGTTGGGGTTTGTTCTAGTTTTGTTCGTGCGCATCGTTACACCGATCTGCGAATCGCATCATACTGGCTAAATACGATGTTACATAGTTTTTTAAAACGCCCATTTGATCGCAAAAATAAACATTTTTATTTGATATTTTTGATTAATTCTCAGCTCTTTATATTAAGGCAACTAATGTTTCTTATTTCATATGCAATTTTCCTCATAAGAATTGGTGAGGTTTAATATTGTTTTAAGAAATCAGGAAAAAAGAAACCGATAAGCCGTGAAATATTATGAAATAAGACTAAATTAGAAAGTGCTCTGTTTGTATTTTAGTGTGATTCCATGTCCACAGGTAGCCGTGGCAACACCAACGTCACTGTTGACGACTATTCATTGTCCTTTTGGCTGCGAAAAACTTTCCCTACGAACAGGAAAGCACACTAACAAAGATACATGTGTAACGTCCCTGGGGAAACTTTTTTTTCTTTCTACCGGCATCATCGCGACAATCTTCTGTCCATCGATTAGAATAGTCAATTATCGACCGTAGTTGCCAATTATCGACAGTACATTAGGTATCTATTACCATATCTATCAAATTCGACAGCCGGTAATCATAATATATATATATATATATTATCATTTATATTAATTATCTTATAATTTTGATTTAGAATAGGTAATATTTTCATACCAATAATTGAATATTAAGTTGAATCATTAAAACAAAGTTATGTATTATTTTATTTTATTTTTCTAATAAATAGTCTGTATAAGAAATTCCCGTTACGCTATGATGTGCCTACGTGCCGCGATACTCGCCCGAAATCCTTGAGATCAGCGCTAATCCTAGAAAAGGATAGCGATACTATTTCTATTTTCGGCATTTTTGGACATTAAATTAATTAGTTAACTGAATCAATTTATATACGTAAAATCAACCAGTGTTAAACTACTCATGGCCGGAACTAAAATTATTTCCTTAAACTAGAAAGCTGTAAATCGAAATAGACTCGCCTCTGATAGAGAAGGACAGAAAATGTATTTTTCGTTAAAACACCATTAGAGTACCATTTTAGTATCGAAACGATAGCCAGAAATTAAAGAGCGACATTTAAAATATAATTAAATCGTTCAATTTTATAATTAATGTATAATAACGAAATTATATGAAAATTTAGATATTCTGACGTCACAGAAATTCCAGGAATTCGGCGAACTTGCGAGTATAAAAGGGCGAGCGCAACCCGTCCAAAAGCAGAACAGGTTTCGCAGTCGAGCACGATAGAAGAATAAGAACTCAGAACAATTTCCGCTGTTAAGAGCCGCAACGAATCTTGATACTTGATTGGTCAAGCGAGTATACGCCATTTGGATACTTGGTCGTGGGTCGTTTTCGTAGCTGGCTAACGCAGAGCTCCCCATACAAACGATCTCGTATCTGAAACTCCGTCAGGAGAGAGCTATACTTAGCACCAAGAAAGGCTAAGATATCGAAACGATAGCTCTCAGCTACTCATAGTTGATTTTTGGTCGAATTGTTAACGCGCCATCAGATTCTCGGAGCTCGCTCTGGGTAGTTTAGTAGCCAGCGAATAGCAGGCTCCCCATTTGAGCGGCTTGGTCTCTGAAACCCGTGTCTTTTGGGTGGCAGTTCAGCAATTACGATTTTACAATTAGAGTCAATTGATTTGCTACCCTGTCGAACTTATATTGTTCACCTGATTCTGGTATCGTTGGGTCGTTTTAGTAGCTGGCTAACGCAGAGCTCCCCAATTAAGCGATCTGGTTTCGGATGTCAGTATTCGTTTTGGCTAAAAGGGTCATGAACCATTTAGTTGTCGAGTCAAATCATAAGAGTAATTGTTCCGAAGAGTAGTTCTCAGATTCAGATAAATTTTGGTTATTCGAATTAATGAAAGAATACTGTTCTCACTTAGCGTCATTTCCGTAATCGATTACACCGCGTTAGATAATAGATAAATCTGTCTAATTTTTGCGAAAGCGTATTTAGGTGCGTTTAGAGAATCTCACTTAGGTCGAATTCCTCGCAGCGGTAGATTATAAAGCGCTAGTATTAATTAATTTCGTCAAGGAACATTTATACAAATCGATCGTACAAATTGAGATAAACTTTGTCACTGCGATACCTTCGAACACGAAAATCAAATATATATAAGGAATATCAAATTTAGTTAATATTACAAATGCAAAGTTAAATTAGATACGGTCCAACATAACGTACTGACCAGCGAGTCTCATATTACATACTGTTTAATTTATCAATTTTTATTATTTCTATCATTATTATTATTTCAAGATCTATCTAGTTCTTTATACTAATCAATCATTTATAATTTATATACTTTCTTTATTTTGTTGTTATTGTTGTTTGTTAGTTTCATTTCTTATCGTTTATTGAATAAATCGAATTGTTGAAAGATTTTGACCTGTGGATTTCAATCCTTAACCGCACACCACACGAATCCCACAATCTACATTCGCGAAATCGAGTCGTTTAGAGGTAAAAGCCGCTCTTTACCTTTTAGCGCTTGTAACTAACTAAACTTAGGTTCTAGGGACGTTACACATGTCCCGCTTTGACTGCTCGCATTTACGCAAACTTTAATTTTTTCGCCAATTTCATCTCTTAGCTCGCAATTTGAAGTCGATTTTTTAATTATTGTAAAAATCGAATTTTTTATGCAACATTTTCTGTAATTTATATTTGGAATTTGCACATTTTGTGGAGAATATGTAGATAACCAATAGAGTTCACATATTTGTAAAAAATATCTATGTATTAGAATCAAAACAAAATGGTTGTACAGTATTTGCGATTTGCTTTACACAGGGTGTTACCTGTAACGCTACTCACGATTTTTCTCCCACTTGCAGCCACCTTACGAAAAAAAGTTTAGAATAAAATTTGCAGGGTATGAAGTGCACAATAGATATTAGTTGTAGACTATTTCGGGTTAAGAAAAAATCAATCAAAGGCCGACAACTATTTTAAAACTGGATACGGAGGAGGTTTAATGTTTTCAATGACAATTCTCAATGCAGACTCTGTCGCATCCTCTCTTACATGCTATTTTATCAACTTCTCGGGACTCCGAGAAGGGAGGAAACTTGGGGTGGGGAAAGTGTGACGTCCTATCAAATTGGAAAATCCCACTTTCTCCTGCAGCGGTCATCCGACCCAAAATCGTTGACCGGTGACCCATCCATCCCTCGATTCACAAATTACCGTAGCAGTAATAAACCCAAGGATCACCTCGACTTTTCAAATTACATGTACCGAAAAAAGAAATACAACTACGCCAACCCTGGGCTCAATGTGTCTACCAAATGTTAAAACGGACAAGTAACGGTTCCTTGGTCTTTTATTACTGCTATGTCAAACCTTCAATATTACAAACTCTCTTAAAATCTAACACTATGTCTACATAGGAAAGCAAATTTTGAAAACAGTTTGTTCTCTTGGCAAAGTCAAGGTCACCTTGGGTTTCTTAAATAGGAACATACATTTTTTTTTATTCATAGCTTTAGAGGACGTCGAGACGAATTCGAAACATATATTACATTATATTTTTATTAACATATTACTCGATTTACAGAAGTGGAAAAGTGAAGTAAAAGACTGGAATATTATGTGATGGAAGGCGACATATGTTACATTTTGAACATGTAATTAAATAAAGTGTATTTTTCTTATATTCTAGTCGCGTGTTTACATTCAGTGATCTCTTTGGAACCAAATAATGGTTACCCTACCAAAGTCAAAAGCTAAGTACTTTACATTTTTCCACTTCTGTAAATCGAGTAATATGTTAATAAAAATATAATGTAATATATGTTTCGAATTCGTCTCGATATCCTCTAAAGCTATGAATAAAAAAAAATGTATGTTCCTATTTAAGAAACCCAAGGTGACCTTGACTTTGCCAAGAGAACAAACTGTTTTCAAAATTTGCTTTACTAATATCTATTGTGCACTTCATACCCTGCAAATTTTATTCTAAACTTTTTTTCGTAAGGTGGCTGCAAGTGGGAGAAAAATCGTGAGTAGCGTTACAGGTAACACCCTGTATACCCTTTTCAAAAATTAACAAGCCTCTACAGGGACTATTAAATTAAATGGTTTGCAACGACAAGAGAAGAGCCTTACTATTTAATAATTTCGGTAAAATAAAGAAAGTATTCGGAGATCAAAATCTTGCAAATGTGTTGTAAATTTATAATAATAAACGAATAAGCATACATCTAATAAAGCGTAAAACATATCTACATGTTTGCACGTGGTAGTCATATTAACGTAAACCAAGGTACTAGCACAAGAGAACTAGAAACAAAAAAATGCAAAGGGGTACATTGAAATCCAGCTAGATGGCGTACTAAACTGCAAACGATTGCAATTACTCTTTTCCGTATTCTATATTTATATAAGTGTGGTTCACACAAGTGCATCAGATTATAACTTCGGTACCGATGCTGATACAGAAAAATAGTAGATAAATCATAATTTTTGTATTAAGGTCATCTCTATTTTTTAAAGTGGTACGATATGTTTTGTTATTTACATTCTGATAGAGTATTTCAAGATGAATAATACAACGATCTATTGGGAAGGTTATTTATAATCTGAGTTTCAGCCAATTGTCATGGAAAGTAATTTACTTTCAGGAAATTTCTAAACACTTTCTTCAGTGCCAAATACATTACGTGACATCGAGAATGTATACAATTAATTCGATATTCACACTTATAGTTCAATAGGAAATTTTATCATTTTTTACATCATCTACAATTATTTTGTTTTTACTAAATATATAACAAGTCGAATAATCTAAAAAAAGATATATACAATGAGGAGCAAAAGTGAACACACATACGATATTTTTGCAAAACATTAATTTTTATTTAATGCATATAAAATAAAAAGGAACGTCATATACAGGGTGGCTCACCACATTTTGCCAAGATTTGCGTTATTATTGTTACTTATAGCAAACAATGTATCATATGAAGTTGAATGGTTTTGGGAGGAGCATATACTGATGGTATATTTTTTTTTGTAGGTGGACGTGTAAAGGACATATGAAGGTCAATAATTTTTTTTAAATAGAATCATTTATTCATTCTTCGTGAATGCATGATAAGCAAATTTGAATTAGACTCATCTATTGTTTAAAAATAATCCTGTTCCAATAAAATTGTGTTCTCATGACTTCATCGATCCCAATCTTTCATAAAAAGACACACTGCACAATATCTGATGTCACAGCTTGGTCAGTAAACTCATTTCATTTTACTGTCACTTCTAATTGTCATTTTTAACTAATATTCTGCTGCCTCTGTTCACTAATTTTCCAATGTAATAACCACAGATAAAGAACGCGAATGAAAACGTTAGAATGATTATTTATAAATTTCAGCGACCTTCTATTTCCTCTCTGCTGTTGAACACTTGACGGTCTCTCTCAAACTACCGATCGCAACGTGATGAACATATTTGACGGAAAATTTAGACAAAAGTCCCTTGCAAAAAGGACGTTTGACTCTCGAACGAAAGTGAAAGTACGCCTTTCTTTAGAAAAAGGCGAATACCGTTTTTGCCGTTTAGAAAGAGAAAGGGACAACGCCTTCCCTTAAAAGGACAACTTTACAGTGAAAAGTGATAATAAAAAATTGTAGTGAAGTGATGTTGCGTCTTATTTTTGCGAATAGTTACAATCGATAGAACGATCTCGTTACAAGGATCCATACTTAATCAAGCAGGATTATTTTTAAATAATTGGTGAGTCTTATTTTAATGGTTTATAAGTTATATATAAATCTAAAGTTACAGAAATTTAATTTGTTCGCTTTTTGTTAATTACACATAACTAATTCTGTTCCTTACTCATGACAAACGAATAAGAGAACAGTATTTGTAACTGTTTTGTTTATTATTTAACTGATATTTGACGTAAGGGCTTCATATTAAACGTTTACATCGTCCTGGCGCATAAGTACTTGATCATGATCATGCTTAGCTGCTAGGCTAGAACCTTTTGCTCTCGCTTCTGGGCGCGCGTAATCGTCGGGCTCTGATTGGTCCGTGTTTTTGCTTAATAATTCAAAAACGAAGCTTCAAACCCTATTTTTGGAAAGGGAAATCTTATTCAGAATTACGTTCTCTACCACCCTTTTCTGGGAGTTACACGAGTTGTGAGGCACCCTGTATATATAGTTTTTATTTTATACACAAACATTGAACAAAAATTCATTTTTGTAAAAGCATCGCATGTGTGTTCACTTTTGGTCCTCACTGTATATTTCGTAATTACGTTAAAAAATCTCATTAAATTACAGTATCGCCGTATCCCTATTTCGCTAGCATTTCAAATAATACCCGCCGTGCCGCCTTGATTTTCAAACTATTATATCTTCGTTACTCTTTCTTTTTCGCGTTCGTTCTTTCTCTCTCGCTGATACATCCTTTATTTATACCCATTCATACTTCGCATTCATACTATCATATACACATCTGTCTAAAGGCAATTGCTCGAATGGCAGTGGCGCGGTATTTTTTTTTTTAGAAACATGGTCGAACATATTATGATCGACCTAGTCCTGCGTTACTCTTCTACACTAATGTGATTAATAAAATCATGAAAAATGTATTAAAAAATAATACCATTGTAATTACAGGGTGCGGCGCCAAAATCCAGATAAAATTTAATTTAATTTTCTCGCCGTCATATACTTATTGCAAACTTCGCGATTGGCAACCAAATAACTTGAAATATGTATTAAACAGTCTAACCCTCATAATAGTCGCAATGTCCAAACCAAGCGCAGAATATAACTGAAGAGCCGCGGTTATCGAAAGCATTCGCGCAGGCCGCACAGCGACAGAAATTATTCGTTACTTCGGGTACCCGAAATCGACTGTATACGATGTCATGAAGAAATATGTGTCGGAAAAATGAAATGAAAGTTTTGCAACACCATCCAGGAAGACTGACTCAAAGGAGCGTACTCTCAGAACACCCGACATCGTTCAATGTGCTCAAGAATTCTGACCTCCTAATAGCCCGGTTTAAATCCTTTAGATTATTATGTATGGAGCGTTGTTGAAAGGGTCACCAACAAATCCATACATCCATACATAGAATCATTGAAAGCCGTTATCAAGGCAATATTTGCCGATATGGACCGTGAGGCACTAAAACGGGCCTACAAGCGCTTCAGACCAAGATTGGAAGCAGTCGTTCAAGCAGAGGAAGGATATATTGAATAAAAGGGTTCTTTATAGCCTTATTAACAATGTAGTAAAAAAAAGTTGTAAATATTTCCGTTTTCACAAAAAAAATTATGTTTGAAAGTAATCTTTCATTTATCCGGATTTTGGCGCCGCACCCTGTATATAACGAAATAAAACTTTTTCAGATGAAATCATCTTCAAATTTATTACCTATACTGTTTAGATTATCTGGTATAAAATTGTCTGATTTCAATAAATTTCGAAATCAAATGTTATTTTCTTCAACATACTTTTCTGTAAGATATATCTTTAAATTTAGCAGCTACTAGAAAGACTTTTTCCAGACTTTCCCTTTTCAATGTACTGAACATGTTATACAGAAAACTTAATTTATTACTGAAGACACTTATGGTTTGGTAATTATCATTCCGAGTTTGTTTCTTCTTGCACTAGGTATAAGAACACAGAACTTATGTTTCTTAATAAGAGAGTTTGGCAGTTTGACTAGCTAGTGCAAAGACTATGAAAAAAATGAAGGAAAGGGAGAGAGCTTTTCGTTCCAGACTTGGTAGTTGATTCGTCAGTAAGGCATCTTAGCAGGTCCTTGTCTTAGATACGGTAGTTTATGGATGGGATGGACAGGAACTATTTGTATGAACAGGAAAGCTCGTTGAGTACTAGCCAGAAAGTCAAGACTCTGTCTTATGCGTGAATGTAATTCACGTTTCAATGGAATAAATTTTTCTTTCCTTATAAAAAGAAGTTATTAAATAATAATAATTTTTTATTCTTTATAAGCGTTATGGTTTAAAGCAGGGGTCGGCAACCTGCGGCCCGCGGGCCGCATGCGGCCCTATGCAACTTTTTGTGCGGCCCGCCAAAACACCAATATAATTTTAGAAAAAATCAACAAACTTAGAGCGTGAGCGTGCCGAAATGTGGCCAGTGACAAAAATGCGCACTAACAGAAGCATATTGGGAAACCTATTTTACTGCGCAAGTTTAGTCCCCACGCCCTAGCGAATACGACGGTTCGCATAACAAGTGTAACATTCTTTCATTTCGCCAATTTGCTACTGTATGTTCATATGTACATTTTGCACATAAACACGTTCATATTGACAACCGTATGACGTTTCACTACAATAGATAATGAGAAATACATGTTATTTTTAATTTATTTATACTCGTATATGATATAAAAGCACTATTTAAGTTACATTTGAATGTGCGGCCCGCATAAAAAATTTTATTTTGAAAATGGCCCGCCATCCGAAAAAGGTTGCCGACCCCTGGTTTAAAGAATTAAAAAAATTTCTGCAATTCTAACGTACACAATCAGGAAGTTTACTAATACTCTATAAATCAAATCTTATAAAAAAGTTTTGGTTTTTATATTACATATTATACTATACAAGGTGTTAGGTAGCGTCGATAGAAAGTTTGTTAGGGATGAGAAAAGAAGTTATTTGAAAAATATTTTGCTATATATACTTTTATGCGAAGTATCATCTGCTAATTTCGTTTATTACCGAACATTTCCGAAGTAAACGCTTGTCAAAAGCTTATTATGATTATTATGAACTCCAAATGTCTATATTTTCTTATCTTTAGAACGTATCTCATTTAAATCACGTAATAAAATCTTTCTGAACGTAATTCTAAATATTTGGTAAGCGAATGAATCTGCTTGTATATTGTGTTTTATAATTAAAGTAAATTTGCAATCGCCTCTTTTTCAAAAACAGTTCCTATCAAATTAAAATATTTGTAAAAACTTTTTTTGTTCTGTTTTTAATGGTATTGTAACGTCTCTGGAACCTAGATTCAGATAGTTACTAGCGCTAGTAAGGTAAAGAGCGGCTTTTACCAACTGAACGACTCGTTTTGGAAAATAACTAAATATAAAGATTGTGGGATTCGTGTGGTGTGCGGTTAAGGAGTGAAATCCACAGGTCAATATCTTTCAACAATAAGGTTTATTCAATAAAATAACGAAGATGATGAATTTAACAAATAACAAGTAACAAATAACAACAAAATATGAAAAGTATACTGGTTTGATTAAAGAAACTAAATAGACTTTGATATATTATTGATAATAGAAATAATAGTACTTGGTAAATTAAACAATATGTAATTGATAATTATGAAACTAACTAAATCTGATTCTCGCTAGTTAACACTTTAGATTATTTCATACCTAAGTCTGACTTCGCTTTTATATAATTACTGAATTTGATATTCTATATTATTTTAATTCTTGTTTCGAACGCTATCGCAATTACAAAGTTTATATTGATTAATACGTTTATAATTTATATAATGAAAAGTCTTTTACGAAATTATTAATACTAGCGCGTGATAGTCTACCGCAGCGAGGAACACGACCTAAGTGTGATTCTCTAAGTGTACCTAAATACGCTTTCGCAAAGTTAGATAGATTAATGATTTTATCTGATATCTAACGCGGTGTAGTCGACTACGGAAATTACGCTGATGACAGAACAATATTCTTTTATTAATTCAAGTTCAAAATTTGTTTGAATCTAAATGAATTAATTACTTCGGAACAGTTACTCTTTTAGTCTGACTCGACAACTAATTGTACATGACCCTTTTCGTCAAAACGAACACTGACAGCCAAAACCAGATCGCTTAATTGGGGAGCCTGCGTTAGCTAGCTACTAGAACGACCCAACGATACAGGAAAAGGGTGAACAGTATAAGTTGACAGGGTAGCAAATCAATTGATTCTAATATAAAATCGTAATTGCTGAACTGCCACCCAAAAGACACGGGCTTCAGAGACCAAGCCGCTCAAATGGGGAGCCTGCGTTAGCTAGCTACGAAACGACCCAGAGCGAGCTCCGAGAATCTGATGGCGCGTTAGCAATCCGATGTAAAATCAAATATGAGTAGCTGAGAGCTATCCTTTCGATATCTTAGCCTTTCTTGGCGCCAAGTATAGCACTCTCCTAAAGGAGTTTCAGATACGAGACCGTTTGAATGGGGAGCCTGCGTTAGCTAGCTACTAGAACGACCCACGACCAAGTATCCAAATGGCGTATACCCGCTTTACCAGTCAAGTATTAAGAATCGTTGCGGCTCTTCACAGCGAAAACTGTTCCGGTTATACTTATCTGAAGACTTCTAGCTGGCTCGACTTCGAAAACTGTTCTGCAATTTTGGCGAGCTCCGCTCGGCCTTTTATACTCGCCAGCCTGGCGAATTCTCGGAAAACCCCCATAACGTCGAAATATATAATTGTCTTATAAATTCGTAATTAGACATTAATTGTACAAACGAACGGTTTAATTACATTATTAATATCGCATTCTACATAATGATTTATATTCCTGATATAAAAATAGTAATTTAATAGTGTTTTAATGAAATTGCATTTTCTATCCTTTTCTATGTACTACGCACGACTTCTATACGGTTCGGAGCTAGATGTATAAGCATAGGATGCTTCTAGAACATTCCATTGAATAATATTATAATTTACAACATATGTTGCAATAAACTAACGTTTGACTTTAATTCTGGATAACATAATATTAGTACGCTTGATATGTAGTAACTGATTTGTTTAGCTAATAGTTTTTGATAATTAATAATATCGCAATTGTAAAATGTATTTCTATCCTTCTCTAAGACTACGCGAGAATTCCAGGAAATTCGGGGCTAGCTTCGCGGCACGTAGGCACATAGCATTGCGGAATACATTTATTACAATAGCCTATAAAATAATACATTAACTTGTTTTAAATAAATTAACTTAACATTTGATTAATTTAATGAAACATATTACTCTTTTTAAATTAGAAACATAAAACAATTATTAAAATTAAGAATATTGATATATATATATATCTAATGATTACCGACTGTCAAAGCTAAATACACAGGATAACTAATATATAATGTACCGTCGATAACAGTTTATTATTGTCGGTAACTAAACTATTGGTGGGTAATTTAATTGAGCACAGAACTGTCATGTTGGTGATGAAAAGTAAAAAAAAAACTCTTCCAGGGATGTTACAGTATGTAACACTTTGACCATTTTCTGTAAGTTGTTTGTATCAACACAATAATGTACCCAGCGTCTTCGGACGCTGATACATTCTTCCAGAATGTAATCGTCTTCGGATTTCACCAGTAGTAATAGCTAACTTAATTTCTTCCTTAATTTTTGTAGTAGGGTCTACAATTCTTTTGACGTCTCCAGACATAACAATCTACTAATAAATGGAAAAGTTAAAAATTCTTCAGTGAGGGTAGCGATTTCTAACCAAATAAAGAATTTACTGCACTGACAAATATTCAATCAATACCACAATATCTCAAAAACGACGATACTTTGCACAAAGGTTTATATAGATACGTTTCAAATAACCTTTTCTTTCATTCCTTGCAAACTTTCTATTGACATATCTAACATCCTGCATAATAATTACGCGTGTATGGCGCTTTTATAACATTATGCATCGTGATTTCCTAGTTGAACCATCTTTTCGTCGCTAATATTCACCTAGGTGAGAATTGATCGTCAGAAATCTATGATAAATCAATTTTTCTTTAAATTCGATTCAACGATATAACGTTGATGTTAACGCTGACGTTCATAGTGAAAAATTGCTTTCATGCAGACGTGGGACTTCAGTTGTGAACAGCTCTAGCTTTGATTCCAATAATTGGAGCTTTTACAAAGGTGGTGCTTTCAGTGATCAGAATGGACTTTATATCGCACGAAAAAGGATAATAGCGATTTATCGGTCTCTACTTCACAGTCATAGCCTTGCACCACGTTTACGATGTATAAAGCAAAAATTATTGCAGATTTCGAAGAAAAAATTGTACATACTATTTAATTTCATTGTAATAACTGACAGAAGTCTTTTAATAAATGTTATGATGAAATTTAGATATAGCATAGTTTCACTTCGATCAAATAATTTCATCAATATTTTTTCATTTTGATGTTAAAATTTATATCTTAGAAACGAAAAATTTCTGTACGTTAAAAATGAAAATTTTATGTTGAATGATACCAATATCCTTTAAACAGAGAAAAATAATCTTTATACATCCTTTACAAAAGTGCTGCAGGAAAGGATTTTAATGAATGTTTCCATACACACGTATCACACTAAATCGGAAAGTTATAATCGATCTTATACAGGGTACTCTGTCTAACTTGAGCATCTCGAATATCTTGCATATTTTTTGCGACAGAAATAAAAGTCAAAGAGAAACATGCTTTTGTCCGAAGGACCAAATATTATAATGGTTATGAAATTTTTCTCGAGTTCAGTTTTTATGAGATTTCATAATCATTGAAGTCTGTTTAATAATGACAACATATTTTCATTATAATAGAATAAGAATTGAGGTCAAGGCGTCCAATGACATAAATATTATGATTGACTTGCCTTGAGTACTGTGTAAAGTAAGCCTTGAAAACTAAAAATTGATGAGATGTTAGATAACTGACGGACAGACTGAAATGACTAATAGAAAGATTAAGTATGAAATTTTTATTATAACAAATGTTCAAAATAATATCGCTCGGATTCAACTCAAATCTCCACAAACTTAAAGAATGAGTTTCTGGCATTTTTTTATACCTTGTTTATTGACACAAACAATTCTTATTATTTATTCTTTTGTTTTCCAGTTTAATCGCAACAAAAGAAAGAAGTCTAAAGTTGTAAGATCTGTTGAATGTACGCGCTGTTAAATTCGTTTGTACTGTTGTACGGAATTTTAAATAATGTAGCAAATGCTAACTTTGCCTTTCTACTCCTGATTTATTTTATTTAGTGTGTTGCTCTGAGATGTTACAAAAATTCTCCCTAAAAACTATCGTGTTGGTCTTTTTATCTATTTTCGAATGTGGGCGTGTGTGCGGAGGTAAGAACTAAAACTAATGTGGGAAAAGTCGTTGTCCAATCGTCTGTTTTTGGTCATATCGGGGGTTGTTCTTCCCTTTCCTCGGGGTACGTGTTTTGGAAAAACCCAAGTTGGCGTGCAGGTAGTGAGAATATTTTGCCTATGGTTTATGGTGTGTCTTATTGCCGAAGGTTATGAGAGTGAAGTGATTAAAGCGGACCGTAATTTAGGTTTTTTTCCTTGACAGTAAACGTGGATATAAAATTAGAAATTGAGAAAAAAACCCTTCCTGTTTATAACATAATGGCGCTCTTAACACGCGCCATCATTTAAAGCATTTAGATAAATATTAGATAAATATATAATATTTAGATAAATGAACGGACATCTCGTTATAATCTTTAGAGCTTTTCCTATTCAAAGGTCACCATTGTATAAATGGTGTCTCCCAACTAGTGTAGATCCCGGAAATGGGTCGTAGTGGACGTGATTGTGAACTACATTTCCCTTCGTAAAAATAGGGCTTGAAGCTTTGTTTTTGAATCATTAAGTAAGAACAGAGCGCGAGAATTGCGTACGCTCAAACGCGATAGTGACAACTTCAAGCCTAACGGCCGAGCATGATCGTGAACAAGCGCGATTACACTGTGACAATGTGATTGCTAATAGAAAACCATTACGATAAAGTTAAAACTAGTAACGAATAAAATAATTAAAAATAAGATCCGGTTATGCATTATTTGCAGATAGGGATAAACCAATTATTTGTTATTAACTTAAATTAAAGAGGGACGTCACCCAATTGATACACGCCGATTTTTATGAAATTTTAATATGTTATAGAACTCGAAAAAATATTTGATACGTACCTTTTTATCAGCGAATATCCACTTTGAAGTGGTGAAAATAACTCTTAAAGTTGGGGTTGAGAAAGCAATTTTTAACTGACTTCGAAAAAGGAGGAGGTTACTCATTTCGATCAGTATATGTATACAGGGTGTTCGGCTACTGGTGGGCATAATTTTAGGGGGTGGTAGCTGGAGTGATTGTGAACAACTTTTTCCTTTACCAAAATGCTGGTTAAAGCTTAGTTTTTGAATTATTAATGAAAAACACTGACCAATGAGAACGCGTATAGACCGGTCGCGCGACAGCGTGAGCGACAGCTTCGAATATGACGGCCGATCGTCGTCGTGAACAAATGTATCGATACTGTCGGTATAACGTCGGAATAACGTCGGTATAATAGAAAGCTGTTAGATGAAAGTTACATTGAATAATAAATAAAAAAATCTGGATTATTGTTGAATTATCATTCATTCATGAACAAGAAATAACAAAATTAGTCTCTACTCACGTAATCAAAGTAAATCGAATTTATTCAATACGTTTATTCGTTATCGCAAAGAAATAATAGCTAAAATATGGAAAATTATTTTCGTTAGATATTGTAATGATGAAAAAGAACAAATTCTCATTTTTAAAAAATTGAATAACTTTTCTATTCAACAAATAAAAATGTGAATTCAGTAATTAATAAATTTAAATGTAGCTCACCCATTAAACCGCAAATAATCACAATAAAAATGCGTCTCTGTCACCGGTCCGATCCACCGGTCCTTACTGTTAATATAAATCAATCACCATACAGAAACTCTCAAAAAACTCTCAAGAAACTTCATTGTCACCTATCACTTTCATCTTTCATTATGAGTTTTCATTATCACTTTTCTTTCTCATTTTTCACTAATTTGCACTAATTTTCACTGTCAGTCCGACACGTAAATAGGACGAATGAAAACACGTGAACGAAAATTCATAAATGATTTAAACTATAGTATCTTGAAAGCAAGAAAACGGAATTCTCGATTAAAAACAACGATACATTTTATTTCGACACGTTTCTTTCGACAATAAACGATGACTGTCGATCGACGCCGCAGTCGTTCAACAGATCATCGTTGCATGGCAACCGTTAGCGACGTATGCCTCGCGATCGAGAACAAAACCGCGATCCGTAGCCAGTCTAACAATGTCTTCTTATAAAATATAATATAATTTCGATTCCTCAATTCGGATATCTTATAATTAGAATAGTGTATCGTTAAACATACATATCTATGAATAATCGTTCACGCGTTTTCATTCGGTCCGTTTACCGGTCGTGCTTATGTTGTGCAATTATTATTAGAAAAAGACAGTGAAATAAATTGAGAGTTCATTGACCCTGCCAGGACATCAGCTGTTGATGCTCTGATCGGTGGATCTACCCGGTGACACAAATATTTTATATCGAAGCTAGTTTTTCCATGAATCAATGAGTAAGTGTTATTTAAGTTACTTCTGTATTTTTAAAATTA
Source organism: Megachile rotundata (assembly GCF_050947335.1). NCBI lineage: Eukaryota > Metazoa > Arthropoda > Insecta > Hymenoptera > Megachilidae > Megachile > Megachile rotundata. The sequence continues at coordinate 2,341,034 of NC_134987.1, read as the reverse complement.
AACGTACGCAGCAATAGATTTATTTCACTTCAATGAAGTACTGCATTAGATATTCTATTCCAGTTCGATCTCATTTCATAGGCAAGGTACTCATTCGTTTTGAAACGTGAATTTATTCGTTTGCTTCATTAGTATAGTTGACAAAATTAATTTTCGTGAATTTATTCTTTTCCCTTTTTGAAGGCATAAAATAAATACAATATACTTCGTGTGGTTGTTGTAAACAACAACTAATTGGTTTATTTCTCATTCACGAATTACGAAGAATTTAATATTATTCTTAACATGTTAATTCATTATTCGATTTAACTTTTGCCTAATAGCTTCCTGTTATACCGACGTTATACCGACGTTATACCGACAGTATCGATACATTTGTTCACGACGACGATCGGCCGTCATATTCGAAGCTGTCGCTCACGCTGTCGCGCGACTGGTCTATACGCGCTCTCATTGGTCAGTGTTTTTCATTAATAATTCAAAAACTAAGCTTTAACCAGCATTTTGGTAAAGGAAAAAGTTGTTCAGAATCACTCCAGCTACCACCCTCTAAAATTATGCCCACCAGTAGCCGAACACCCTGTATATATATATATATATATATATTTCTTTTTTTTCTATGTATGTTCACCGATTACGCCTAGCTGGGTAGACCGATCGGAACGAAACCTTTTACATCTGGTAGGTCCTGACTCCTCATTGGTAGCAATATAAAAAAATTTTTCATTTTTTAATTGCAAAGTATTGTTATTGCAAGACAACCGGATACTTTTGAAATCAACTTCGAACGATTTTAATGTCCTTCGAATATGTTGTTAGGTGCGTGGTTCTGGACAACTTTATGCTCTTGCATAATTAACGGAAAGCTTCTCTTTTCGAGATAGCGAAAATTGTTATTAACTTTTGAAACCAACTTCGAACGATTTTTATGTCCTTCTACTACGTTATTAGTGGCATGATTGTGAACGAATTTTTTCCTTATGCATAATTGACGGAAAACTTTAGTTTTCGTGATATTAGCGAAAAACTATTGTTATTAATATTAGTGGAACGCCCCGTGCTATGCACGGGAAAGAAAAGAAAGGGCAATTACTATGCACTGTACCAAAACACTAACTAAGCTTTACCGTTCTGACACGCGACTTATGCACCAAGATGAGTTCACGTTGACGTTGGTCTATTATTCCCATTGCTTGGTACAGTCTCCGTATCGTTCTAAAAATGCATCAATTTGATTTGTTAGAAAATTTGTTGCGCAGGATCTGCTATTATTTTACGGATACTTTGACCCTTGCGCAGTTCTAAACCGTAAGAGATACACATGCGCAGTAAATTTTTGCAAAGAAAGTTAACAAAGTAAAAAACGAATATCCACGTTGTTTTTTACTTAATTATGTTCATGGCATTTACGCAGACAAAAAAAAGCCCGGAAGAACTGTCTCACAGAATCCTATACAATTCTCTCCATTCCACCAAAAAGTGTGAAATAAAATAATTTTAAGAAAAAAATACGCTGACTTCGAAATGCACTAAAAAGTATAAAATAATTTCTATTTCCTAATGAAGTAATTTTTATTTCATTCAATCATACAATTACGTAACAGATATGAATGAAACCTATTTACTCGTTAGGTAGTATATTAAATACATTTCAACCTTTTCGGAGGTGGCGCAAAATTAAAAGATTTTCTTGAACATGTCAACCTTTGGACAGCCGAACATAGGCAAAGCTTGTATAGCTATTTTTTTTTCTATACATATAACTCGACAGCACGCCGCGAAGTAGGAGTTAGTGCGTATAGACTGTAACTATGGTCTATCTAGATTCATAGAGTATGCGACGGAAAGACTCGATTGCCGCATATACTATAAAGATAGAGCCCATTTGCCGCAAATTTGGTTATTCCCGCGTCGTGGGCTCCGTTTATAGGTTCTTAAATCCATGGCTTCCACACGCGAACGAAGTCGATTCAATTTCATTTATATCAGAAACGTTGCGAAATGAAGATGCAGTCGTTACATTTACGTATATTACCACATATCTATAATGGTACGTATTCTTTCTCAGGATTCATTAATTTCCAATACGCCATACCACAATCAACTGGTTATTGGCAACAACGTTTACTGAGGTATTTTTAATTTTGCGCTGTCTCCGAAAAGGTTGAAATGTATTTAATATACTACCTAACGAGTAAATAGGTTTCATTCATATCTGTTACGTAATTGTATGATTGAATGTGTTACGTCGCGGACTATTCTGCGGTTCTTTAACCTTAAAGTGCTGACGCACACCTTGACCTTAGCCGGTTTCCGATTTCTAGGCTAATCAGGGAAATTCGATGGAGGCTATTTCCGAACTGACTAAGCCTTTTGTTGGTTATATTAGATTTTATTGTATATGTTCCTTACTTACAATGATGATCTCTCTCTCTCTCACACGCACTTACACTCGTGACTGATGGTGGCTTGGTTTCGGGTACTGCTTTGCCCCTGTAGACGTCAATGATAGTCTTATCCTTCGCGGTGGACCTACGCGATGGCGCACGCACTCCCGGAATTAACTGTTTACGGGTCTTGTATTATCAGACCCGGAGATACGATACACGAATGACCGCTGGCCGAGCGCGAAGAAAACCTCAAAGTGTAAAGTCACGAATAATCAACTACAACCAACCATCAACCATCGACTATCAACTATCAACCATTAACTCTTTACTCGCGCTTGTCGGCGGTTTTTGTACCCGAAAGTGTGCCAAATCGAGTTCTCATTTGTCACTCATGCACATTTTGGAGTTACGCGATCGCCTTCGCAGAATGCCGCGTTAATGCATTCCTGCGAGTCAATTCGGTCGCGACCCGAATACCGACGGAAAAGGAATATTCCTCGGATGTAACAAATGAAATAGAAATTACTTCATTAGCAAATAGAAATTATTTTATACTTTTTAGTGCATTTCGATGTCGGCGTATTTTTTTTCTTAAAATTATTTTATACCCTCACACTTTAGGGGGTTGTTTCATTCCCTAAATACGTTTTACCGCAGATAAAAAAAAATACGTATCCCCTAATTTTCCATGTACTATAACATATCCAAATTTCATAAAAATCGGAGAGTGACACTTGGGTAGGTTTACTTGTAAGTGTCGCGAGGTAGGTTATAAAATTCTCACGACAGTTATGTTTGCAAGAGGAGTTTTAATAAGAAAATAAGAATAATTATTATAAATAGTTATTATAAATAGTTATCACATACAAATACACACAAAAAAGGCTCTTGTCAGAGCCATATGATGTGCAAAATCTGTTCAGCAACCTCTCCGAGATGCATATCAGGTAATGCTAATGCCGGCGGTATATGCCATAAATGCTAGGGGTTCTTTAAAGTTCTGTTCTTCACAAACTTGTTGCGTTGTCGTTTGTGTCGTGTGAAGATCGTAACAAATGTAGAGCTGGTCTAGATATTCAATGCATTCAGACAATTCCTTTAAGAAAGTGACTTGTGTTTTGGACTGAGATATGAGCACGTAATTGTTTCGAGGAACTATGTAGGAATAAAAAGATGAGTGATTATGATGGATGGGGAGTGGAATGAGCTCATAGATATCAAAACTTATTTTTCTCACTAGAGGTATGTTGAGAACAAAAATAACTATATCAGTAGATGTAATCATTTGAAGCTGAATTAATTTATAAAATGATCGAATGTGCTGTGGCTCTGGTTTCATAATTAAATTTAATTCTCCTTTATAATTTTGTAATTCTTCATATAAGACTTCAGGGGTTATAATCAATGATGAGATGATATTACGCTCGGCCAGATTAATTGCTTCAATATATTGATTATATTTGCGAGTGATACGACTTGAAAGCGCAAGAAGCGAGGTAATTTGTTGAGTAACTATTGTTTCCATTGTTAATCGGGTTATGTATAAGTTTGTTTGAATAGTGAATTCATTAATTTTTTGAACATTCTCATTCATAACTGCTTCTTGATATTTCAAGGAAGAAATAGAATTATTAAAATTTCTAATTGTACTAGCTATCACTTGTACCTGCGACTTGAGCAATGTCTGCGTTTGTTGATTATTATTTATTAGAGCCTTGATACTACCTCCATAGTATTGGGCATCAGCGGCGTCAGGTACACCGAAGATCCATTTAAGCGCATATGACACACCATTAATAAGTCCTCGCCTTTTCCTAAGTGAAGACTGTCGACTTAGTTGTAAAATATTTTGTTTTTTCCTTATTTCATCTAATTCATTTTCAATTAATTTGAGAGTTCGCTCACAGTGATAACTGACATGATTATTATGAGAAGGATCTTTAACAACTGACGTACAAATGCTTTGTGCTTTTATAAAATATTCACTTAACATTCGAGTAGCATCATTTATATAAGTGATATTGACGTGAGCTAATAACGTCAATTTAGAATTAGTAATTTGAGCGATACCTTTTTTATTATAAAAAAATTCCGCTTGAATTAATAAGTGGTTGGTTATGATAGTAATGACTCATTATCAGGAGAGGTAATAGGAGGAGGAATGGAATCGTCAGATTCATCTGGAAAAAACATATTGAGAAGATTAGTATGATATTTCTTTCTCTTTTTGCCTATTAGAAGTTCTACTGTACTATTTGGAAACACTCGAATAATTCGGTAAGGTCCATTAGCTTTTAGAGAAAGTTTCTTTGATAATCCTAATTTAATTTGAACATTTTTAATTTTTACAAGATCATTCACTTTAAATTCTACCGGTTGAGAGCCACGATCGTAATTGTTAATTGCTCGTGTCCACCGTAACGATAGTCGAGCTTTGTAGGCGTTATGCACGCTTGTGCCAACGAGAGCTAATGTTCTAACACTCGAAGGACCACCCGATATTTCGGGAAAAAATCTAAGTGTCTAGGTTTGAAAATGTGCTAGTTTATTTCTAAGTCCAATATCTATGTTGCCTTCTATCAAGTTTCTATCTAGGTTCTATCTAGGTTCTATCTAGGTTCTATCTAGGTTCTATCTAGGTTCTATCTAGGTTCTATCTAGGTTCTATCTGTCTAAAAAGTGTAAAACTATATCCGAGGTAACCTCGGTAAGGATGTACTTGGCGGGGGAGGAATGTTCCGATTGGGTGACAAAAATTGTGAAAACCAGGGAAGGGAGGCGAAAGTTAACGCCCTTCTTGGGTTTTTCCCAGTCGCTACTTATGACTAATTTTGGCCCTTGACCGTGGCAAGTAATAAAGTCAAGCAGCGCGCTGACCGTGGTAAAACATTCGAGAAATAACGGACTAGAAAGTTAGAAATGATGGTACCTGGTGACCATATGCGAAACAAAGGAACGAAAAAAGCTACGGTAAGAATCGCGGGTCTTTATGGCTTCATGAGTTTACTGCTGCCACGGAACGTTTTACAAATTTTCAAGGGACCGGCTATAAATCAACTAAAAACTAATACTATGAATTTACAAACTAAGGATAAGCTAAATATTTACAGTTAAATCTATGACAAGTCTTAACATACCGCCCACCTTGAACGGTTACGTTCAACACGACAAAGTCTATACAATATGATACAATGTTCTAAAGGGTTCTACAATATCAAAACTAAAATTACAAACGAAATCGATACATCAAAATTACATCTAAATGACATCAAGTGGAACAAGTGAATAAATTAAAATATAAACATATCTGTACACAAATTATACACATATATACAAATATACAAAAAAGTTCGTCCATGGTTCAACTATTACTAATACACAAATCAGTTCTGGGGGAGGGTGGATCAGTAGGTTGATCCGAGTCTATAACTGGGAGAGGGCAGATTTTCGTGACTGGCCTCTTCAGGATGCCATCAGCTGTCCGGAGTGTCACTACTCTGATAACACCATCAGATCCGGGATGCAGCTCTGTGATGCGTCCAAGTCGCCATTTCGTGGGCGGCAAATTGTCCTCCTTGACCAATACCAGGGAATCCTTCTTGACTACAAGTACTTGCTGGTACATTTTCTCAATATCAGCGGATAATACAATACGATGTTTCCGGAAACGAATGAGAATTGTGACAAGGTCGCTCTGAACTGTAGGTCCTACTAATTGTGCGTCATTCAGAGAAAGTCCTGATGACGTTTTCGCTGAACCATCGAATACTACTCTAATTTTCGTGGTTGTACTAGATGATTTGAAAACGGCATGGTGCGGCAAGTAATAACAAGAGTTGGAATTTTCTACGGTTTCGTCCGGAACTATAGACATATGGCCTAAATCTATGTACTCTTGCATAAAATCTATGTACTGCGATCGAAGGGTTGAATCTCTTTTGAATCTACGTTCTATGTTCAATAAACGTTTCTGGGCTTGTTCGCGAGAATTTCCTAATTCGCTAATACGATTGTTAAAAGGCAAACTAACAATATAACGCCCGTCCGAATTGCGTACCGTAGTCTCTTTAAAATATATCTCGCATTCATTGCTATCTATACTAGTTGACTCTCCCGAATCAATTTCCTCTATGTTCCAAAATCGCGAAATTGAGGCATCTAACTGTGCATTTGTAATCGCGTGGCATGCTTGCACCGATTTTCTATTTTCTGGCCAATTCAAACTGCCTCCTAAAACCCAACCTAAGCGCGTCTTTTGCCATACTAAATTACCTAAGCCTACTTTGTGCTGGCCGATACATAATAATCGCCAAAATAAACCAGCGCCGATTAAAAGATCAATGTGACCGGGTTGTTGAAATTCAGGATCTGCCGGAATAACGCCAGGGGGTACCGGAATATTAACCTTGTTAAGGAGAATATTCGGCATGGTCTCTGTGATTTTTTTTATAACTAAACATGATAATTCGGTATGGAACGAATTTCCTTGAGAAGCTATTTCTATTTGCGTTTTGAATTCTATGGTACTTTTTGCTCCAGCTAAACCAGCGACAGACATGTCCACGGGTCTACGTCTAAGATTAAATCGTTGGCAAAATTCCTCAGTAACAAAATGAGCCTGAGAACCTACATCTAAAAGTGCGCGACATTTATGCCTATTGCCCTTATCATCTATTACAAAAACTATTGCTGTCGACAAAACAGTGCACTCGATCGCGGCTTCGGTCGAATTCGCTAAACAAGACTGCACTACGTGCGACGTAGAAGGCTCTGCAGGGGTTGACTTTATTTCAGTCGTCGCGGGCGCTTCTTCGCGATGCAATACGGTGTGATGTTTTTTACCGCATATTCTACACTTACCGCGAGTGCAATTCTTGATACTATGTCCCGGCATCAGACAATTGAAACAAACTTGCAAACGTTTGATTGTTTCATGCCTTTGCGGGAAAGCTAATCCTAACAACTTACTACAATATTGTAACTCATGGTCACCCTTGCATAATGGGCATTCCTTATGCTGACTAGTGACATGAGAAACGGGATGATAGGCTCTATTAACTACTCGATTGTCTGTGCGAAGTCTATTATCCTTATTCAAGTTACTAGGAACTGTAATCGCGCCTGCCTTATTCGCATCCTTTCTAGCAAGATATTGCGAACGATGTTCCAAAAATTTTGCGAATTCGGTAAATCCAGGCCTATTCGGAGCTTCCATAATTTTTCGCTCCCATTCATCGAGCGAAGCAGAATCTATGCGTCGCGATAAATATGCACTAATAAATGCTTCCCACAATTCTACCGGTTTTAATAATCCTTCTAACGCACGAACATTATTGACCGCTGTATCTATAAATTTACTAAGAGACTCGCCATCTTGCTTCCGAACAGGGGGTACATCAAACAACGCATTGACGTGATGATCTATTAACGCCTTTGGGTTTTCATACCGCTCCTTCAAGCGCGACCACGCGAGCGCATAATTCGCGGCCGATACGCTAAATGACTCTAAAATGCGCGCCGCAGGTCCAGATAATGCCGATACTAGATAATTAAACCGATCGATGTCCGTCAACTTTTCACAATTATGCACTAAAGAAGTAAAAGTGTCACGAAATCTAATCCATTGGCCAAAATCGCCGTTAAAAGTCGGGAGTTTAATAACGGGAAGTCTAGTCGTCATCGGCTCAACGGCTGCCGACGGAGCACCGATTGCTTGCGACGGAACCGGAGTTTGCACGCCTCTAACACTATTTAAGCGCCTCTCGGCATTTGAAAGAACACAAAAATAAATATCCTCGAACGATTCGCGCTCTTGCAAATGCGTCTCCTCATTTTCCGTGCCTACTACTATGGTCTCTATACGCGATTGAACGCCGTCAAATTTATCGTATAAGCCCTCATTTGCCCGAACGCGTTTCTTAAATGCTAATATATCAGATTCTATAGCTGACGTCTCCACGAACTTTCTAAATCGCGTCAACTTCGACTTTATCGCACCGCGTTCGGCTACCAAAGATTTGAGGGATTCCATTTCTACACTATCTCAACGCAAATAAGACAAAGGAACTAAAAACTCACGTGAAGAAGGAATTGGATTAGCGTTGCTAGGATGCTTCCTCCAGCTGCAGCGTCGATCTCCTCGAATCTGCGTATCTGCACGGCTGCTATCACGTCCAGGGGGATGCGTCGTCCAACTATTGCGCACAGTCGCCTTCCTGGATGTACCGCTGCAGATGCTGTAGTCTCCTTCGATGTCCTTCTGCACGTCCTCGCTGACAGTCGTGGGTCGATCCAAGTACCAGACTGCTTCCAGTGAGACGTCTTCTTCCAAGTGTCTTCTTCGTAGCCAAAGAGCGGATAAACTGTATCCGGCTCGAAGGACCAAATGTTAATTGCTCGTGTCCACCGTAACGATAGTCGAGCTTTGTAGGCGTTATGCACGCTTGTGCCAACGAGAGCTAATGTTCTAACACTCGAAGGACCACCCGATATTTCGGGAAAAAATCTAAGTGTCTAGGTTTGAAAATGTGCTAGTTTATTTCTAAGTCCAATATCTATGTTGCCTTCTATCAAGTTTCTATCTAGGTTCTATCTAGGTTCTATCTAGGTTCTATCTAGGTTCTATCTAGGTTCTATCTGTCTAAAAAGTGTAAAACTATATCCGAGGTAACCTCGGTAAGGATGTACTTGGCGGGGGAGGAATGTTCCGATTGGGTGACAAAAATTGTGAAAACCAGGGAAGGGAGGCGAAAGTTAACGCCCTTCTTGGGTTTTTCCCAGTCGCTACTTATGACTAATTTTGGCCCTTGACCGTGGCAAGTAATAAAGTCAAGCAGCGCGCTGACCGTGGTAAAACATTCGAGAAATAACGGACTAGAAAGTTAGAAATGATGGTACCTGGTGACCATATGCGAAACAAAGGAACGAAAAAAGCTACGGTAAGAATCGCGGGTCTTTATGGCTTCATGAGTTTACTGCTGCCACGGAACGTTTTACAAATTTTCAAGGGACCGGCTATAAATCAACTAAAAACTAATACTATGAATTTACAAACTAAGGATAAGCTAAATATTTACAGTTAAATCTATGACAAGTCTTAACAGTAATATTTTATACTTGCTTTCTTTGATTCAATAATATTTTCTCGCGCGTGTTTAAAGCCTGTATTTAATTTATATTGGAGAGATCTAATATAATCGTCATAAGTATAATGAAATTTGGGATCTCGCGTGATTGAAGAAGGTAAATAAGCTTTCCTACCATAGAGTATTTCATAGGGTGAAAATTTAGTGAACTTATGAGTTGAAGTGTTATAACTAAACATTGCAAACGGTACAAATTCATCCCAATCTTGTTGTTTATTATTAACATAATGTGTAAGATAATCCTTCAAAGTTAAATGAGATGTTTCGAGGGCACCATTGATTTGAGGATGATAGGGAGTAGAGGACAGATGTTTCGTTTGAAATAATTTATTAAATTCCTTAATTAACTTTGACATAAAATCAGAACCTTGATCAGATAAAAGTGTTTGAGGAATTCTAAAGTTAAGGAATTGTTCACGCGCTGGGTAAAATATTAACTATTTATAGTTATTTACGAAGGTTGTAAATCTTCGTCGACCCATGGCGTTTCCACAACTTGTTACGGTAGTGGAATTATATGTAGAATTATTATTGTAGAATAGAATTTATAGAGTGGCTCAGAGTCCTCCACACTGGTGTGCCCAGGTCATTGAAGGATGTTGATCATCATCCCACTAGTTGTAATGATTGTTGTGTGTTAAAGTCGTTGATAGTGACAAAATTAATGTAAGACTGACCGAAGTAAGTATATTCTAAGGAAGCTGAATTAAGACTGACTAGTCGCCTCTAAAAAGCCAGAAAAAAAGCAATGCAGAAAGTTCAGGACGCGAAGGCGTTACCAAAAAGGGACCAATCAGGACAGACTGTTATTTGTGAAAAATACTGATTGGTGAGATGGTTCAGTGAATGGGATTCTAAGATTTTTAGCCTTCACTCCAGGATTGTAAATTACATTTTGTTAACAAAGTAACCCAAAGTACTTGAGTGATTTGGGTCCTTCAAAGGAAGTAATAAATGGGCACCATGTGTTTATCATCGGAGTTCGAGCGCGTAGGCCCACTTTATTGGGGTGCACAGTTTAGGACCATGGAAATAAACTTCCTTAAGAAAAGGTATATTGGCATTTAGAAAGATGTGCTTTTCTGGCTTGTTAGAAAGCTATTGTCAATTGTTAAGAACGTCAAGCTGTGGAGACGTCCATATGGTCTTAAATATCAGTTTAAAATTGCAAAGGTGAAACGTTTTTGGGCTTGACAAAATACCCATAAATATTACGTTAATAATATTCCGAGCAACTCGGAACATACTCCCCCCGTTGAGAGGGTACCGATCAATAATATAAAGTCTAGATACTTATCTTTGAATTGTAGAATGTCATGTGGTATCACCTACGATTACCTTTATGTCACCAGGTGTACCTGTTCTACTTGATTGGTAGAAAGTGGTACTTGCTTGATTTCATGAAAGAATTGTTGCGGCATCTTGAGTGTTGGCCATCTGGATGGGGTTGTCTGATTCCGGATGCAAGACTGCACCAAGAGGCCATTGCAGTGATGGTGCATTATTTCTGAATGATGTTTTTTTTTTTTTCTTTTGAACACTGAATCTTGATGATTTGTTTGATGACTTCACTTCCGCTTGCGTAGAACTCGTTAACGAATCGCCAATGACAAATTGTTCGAAATGCAGAATAGTGATAAATCAGTGCATCTGATGTGATAAACATGAATGAACGTGATTTCACAATGATTTTGTTCGAATAATTAGAATGTTGTAATTTGTAAAGTAAATAATTTAGTTCTTGCGACACATGTGAGGCTGAATTTTGGTTGTGTTTGTCAGTTAGTTGTGAATTCGTGATGAAAACATTTTGATGAAGAATTGGTAGTTGAATCAGTTACATGCATTTGACGTGGCTGATAGATCCTCAAAGAATAATAAAGTTGTAAGTTTATATGAAAGGCAGTTTGAGGCACTGTTGTATTGCAGCTTGTGTGGTTAGCAAGGTGATACAAATAGTTGGATGATTTGGATTTTTTTTTTTTTTAAAAAGTAATAAGAATTGTGTTTGATTGTGTCCGATTGCCAGGCGTAACCTTGTAAGGATCGCACCCTGCGCGACTGACAATTGACTGAGTCCGAGTGCCTTTGGCGTAACCTTGTAAGGATCGCACACTGCGCGACTGACAATTGACTGAGTCCGAGTGCCTTTGGCGTAACCTTGTAAGGATCGCACACTGCGCGACTGACAATTGACTGAGTCCGAGTGCCTTTGGCGTATCCTTGTAAGGATCGCACACTTCGCGACTGATACTTGATTGAGTCCGAGTGCCTTTGGCGTATCCTTGTAAGGATCGCACACTTCGCGACTGATACTTGATTGAGTCCGAGTGCCTTTGGCGTATCCTTGTAAGGATCGCACACTTCGCGACTGATACTTGATTGAGTCCGAGTGCCTTGGCCCGATGGGAAAGACAAGGATTTTGGTAAAACTGTGCATAAATGGTATGCACAATGAGTGCCATATGAACAGGTCTGATTGTCATAGTAAACCAAGACTAAACGAGTTGCCTCAAACTTGCCACAAAGAAATACAGGAAGAATGAGCCTCATGTTCGAAATGTTTAAAGAACACGAATTTGTGATGTTTTGATATCTTTAAATTGAGTACCATGAATCTGTATTTTGTTTTCACGTGACATAAAATTTCCAACTCAAGAAGGTCGTAAATCTTCAGAATTGGAATATTCTATAAAGTTTTGATCATGAATAATGATCCAAAATTGATCTGTAATATAGATTTCAATAATAACATTTTAATGGTGGTTCTGATATTTTGTTCCATGAAACTAAACGAAAGTAAATTTCGTGACAGAATAATGTAAGATTGATAAAGAATGGGACTCTGTGACCATGATGATAGCAAGGGTCTCATCAGGTAGTATTCTAAATGAGGGTCGAAACTTGATGACAATAAGGTGCCATTGACGATTGCCCTCTGCACTTGATCTCAGCTGACAAAAGATCGACACTGAATTTTTACTGAGTAAGGATTTTGTTTATGACCATACGCTGACCTAGAGTCGGTATTCTTTTTTACAAGCATGGACGGTTGTTCCACGTGTTGTGAAGAAAGTTATTAGATTTTCTTAAAAGAAAACTGTAAATGAATGTCACAATTGATCTCGTATTGTTGAGAATCTCTAATAGTTTGAGAAACAGTTTCATGGTTAAGGTTCAGTTTGAATAGAATTATAAACTCTAGATTATGGTTTAAATGAAGAATTCATGGAGCGTGAGACGTAGAAGAAAGACATAAGCATTTTTGCAGATGTTGAACTTGTAGTTCACTCTTTACTTCTCAAATTGAAATGTGATTGCATTATAAAATAAAGTGAATTGAACGACACATGGTGTGACATATTTTGAATGAGTTGAGGAATTGCCTTGCTCCCCCCGATGAACCAATTCAGATTAATTGTTTAGAAACATGAATCTAGATCAATGCAAGATGAAATTCTAGATACTTAAAAAATAATGAGGATTGAATGATTGATACTCTAAGTCTGAATGATTTAAAGAAATCTCAGAAAGGTCAAAGAATTTAACATGTGCTGATGTTCACTGAAGTTTGCTTGATAGTACATAATAATTCAATATGTTGACATCACGCAAATTGAATTTCAAACTTCCAATAAAAACTGAAATGATATTCGACTGAAATTCCATGAAATGCAATTGAAATAAAACATTTGTTCTACAAGATGATAATATCTTGATATGAGAATTTTATTGTAACGTCTCTCAAGAACAATTATCAGTTAATGTGTAACAATGAGAAAGTTGTTGATTTTGCTGAATAAATATTTTAAACAATCATAACAGATTTATCTGTTATTACATAAATGATGAATATATTAATTTCCTATTCTCTTGAACTGTCAACATATCCTAATTATGTGACAATTGACAGAAATGTATCTGTTAACATGTATTTGTAATGAAATAGAAAGCTAACAATGAAATTAGATCTTATATGACTTCAAATCTCATTCTTGACAGAATAGTAATTATGACGTCATTGATAGTTGAGATGACAGAAATTCAATTATATTAAATATTAGAATATAAATCCAAACAAACTAGATATAAGGAGTACCTTACAATGGTCATTGTTTATTAAAGAGGTGACCTGAGATGAATCTTTTCAATTGCAAAATAGGGCAAACTCTTGTCAAAGAGGATATAGTATCAAAGAGATATACTTTGAAAGAATATACTTTGATGTTTTCTGTTTTGACATTCTGATGAAATTGATGGGAGGTCGTATTTTGTGATAGAAACCCGTAATTTTGACCAAGGATGTTAAAATCTGCCGATTAATTGATGATCATCGGTTTGTACGACCAGATGTAAGAAATGTTTTTGAAGATTTTCATTATATGCAATTTGTACGATTTTGAATAATGTAAAAAGATGAATGGATAATAAGCCTGTTTTACTAAAGAATACGTGCAAACGCATTTGAAATGGTTTACGACCATTAGGGTAGGTATGCGCGAGTCAGGTAGTGTGTTAAAACAGTGGGTCGATGGACCCGTCGGACACTATCTTAGAAGAATAATGCAACCTAGGCTACGATAGAGTAATAATTATCTTGAATTCTGAAACTATGTGTCCGTTTAGATCCATGGAACAATTAACATTGATTTTTGTTGAAAAGATTGAGTACTTAAATCAGGTAGTTGTATTTGCATGAGAAATATGATACATTGTGATGATATGAATTTTCGTAATTGAAAACTGGTCATGTGTCAAGAAATCTGCCTGATGTTATTACTTCATTTGTGTCGCAAGTTATTAATGTTAAATTCTTGTATTAAGAATTGTGTTATGTTAGAGTTTGACGGATTTGACATGACTGTCTGATGTCATGAAATCGTGTAACAAGAATATCAAAGAAATTGACGAAACGATTAAACGAGCCTACTTTAGAGAAGCGAAATTGTATACTGATTGTTGACTTATCTTGTTGAAGCCTTTGGAAAATCCTCAGATTGTCCGTTGTTTGATATGTTTTCGAGTTGATTTCACTTAATAGTCCGTTCGACGCGCATGGGAACACACCAGTGTGGTCATTCACTACGATATTCAAACACTTTGCGATACACATTGTAACACTTAATCCTGATTATTGCACTGTAACTGAGTTTATGCACTGAGCAAGTTCGTTGAATCCGGCTCGAAGGACCAAAAATGTTCACGCGCTGGGTAAAATATTAACTATTTATAGTTATTTACGAAGGTTGTAAATCTTCGTCGACCCATGGCGTTTCCACAACTTGTTACGGTAGTGGAATTATATGTAGAATTATTATTGTAGAATAGAATTTATAGAGTGGCTCAGAGTCCTCCACACTGGTGTGCCCAGGTCATTGAAGGATGTTGATCATCATCCCACTAGTTGTAATGATTGTTGTGTGTTAAAGTCGTTGATAGTGACAAAATTAATGTAAGACTGACCGAAGTAAGTATATTCTAAGGAAGCTGAATTAAGACTGACTAGTCGCCTCTAAAAAGCCAGAAAAAAAGCAATGCAGAAAGTTCAGGACGCGAAGGCGTTACCAAAAAGGGACCAATCAGGACAGACTGTTATTTGTGAAAAATACTGATTGGTGAGATGGTTCAGTGAATGGGATTCTAAGATTTTTAGCCTTCACTCCAGGATTGTAAATTACATTTTGTTAACAAAGTAACCCAAAGTACTTGAGTGATTTGGGTCCTTCAAAGGAAGTAATAAATGGGCACCATGTGTTTATCATCGGAGTTCGAGCGCGTAGGCCCACTTTATTGGGGTGCACAGTTTAGGACCATGGAAATAAACTTCCTTAAGAAAAGGTATATTGGCATTTAGAAAGATGTGCTTTTCTGGCTTGTTAGAAAGCTATTGTCAATTGTTAAGAACGTCAAGCTGTGGAGACGTCCATATGGTCTTAAATATCAGTTTAAAATTGCAAAGGTGAAACGTTTTTGGGCTTGACAAAATACCCATAAATATTACGTTAATAATATTCCGAGCAACTCGGAACAGGAATATTGATAATAAAGATTCTGCTACTGTTTTAGCCTCGTGATCTGGCAAAGGAAAAGCAAATGAGAATTTCGATAAATCATCTTGCGCGATGATAATAAAACGATTCCCTTTTTCTGTCAACGGAAGGGGACCTACTACATCAATGGCAAGCTTCTCGAATGGAGTTTCAGAAGTTGTTGTAATTTCCATTGGTTGTCTTGTTGGTTTAAAATTAATTTTATTTAACTGGCAAGAACGGCATTTCTTTATATAATTTCTAATATCTTGCTTCATTGTGGACCAATAATAACGTTCTTTTACTTTAGAATATGTTTTATTGAAGCCAAAATGTCCTGCTAACTTGCTATCATGACATTCCCTTAATATAGAGTTTACTTCATCTTGATCTTTTGGAACTAACTTAGTGGTATTAAGAAATTTTATTTTATTACGAGGAAAAATAAAGGTTATCATTTCATTTAGCATATGTGGTTTGATACTGTTCCCTTTCTCTGGTGGGACAAGAACGAATGATTTTTCTTTTATTAAGTTCTTTAGTTTTACTAGACATTCAAAAATATTTTTATATTCAATCCTATCGTGATGTAGATTTTTAGCGAACAGAATATACAACGTTTGTTTTTCATTTTTTAATTCATTTAAGCCATTTGTAGCTGGTTTTAATTCATCGACATCGAAATTTGATTGGACATAATCAGAATAAGGGTTACTCTCATCTAGGTCTTCAGACCAAAATATTACAATTGAATCATTCATTTTTTGTAAGGGCATGTTTTCTAATTGGAATTCAAATATCTCTTGATTGGTATAATGAAATTTAACAAAATCTTGACATGTCTTATTAGATTTCGGAATTATATTAATGTTAACAGATGCTTTTTCAACAGCTTCCGGGGCAAGACGCGATAACCCATCCGCGTTAGAATTAACTCTGCCTGGTTTATATTTAATTGTATATTCGTACTCATTTAAACGTAATCGCCATCTAACAAGTTTAGAAGACGGATTGTTACAATTCATTAACCATTGAAGCGGTCTATGGTCAGTGAATATTGTGAAATTTTGTCCATATAGATATGGTCTAAAATGATCAACGGTGTCAACAATAGCGAGCAACTCCTTTTCGGTAGTAGAATAGTTTTGTTCGGCACTATTTAATGTTCTTGAATAATATGCTACCGTTAAATCTTTGCCATCTATAATTTGTGATAATATTCCTCCGATTCCTACATTCGAAGCATCACAAGTAACTATAAAGGGTTTAGAGAAATTAGGATACTGTAATAATGGTTCTTGTGTTAAAGCAAATTTGAGTTCTTGAAATGCATTTTCTTGTAATTCCGTCCAATAAAAAGGGGTATCTTTTTTTAATAAAATTGTTAGGGGTTTAGCGATTGTTGAGAAATTGGGAATGAATTTACGGTAGTAACCTGTCATTCCTAAAAATATCTTTACTCCTTTTTGATCTTGGGGACGTGGAAGTTTTTGGATAGATTGTATTTTAGCTGGATTTGGTTTAACTCCTTTATTTGAAATTATATGACCTAAATATTGGCATGTCTTTTGCATAAATTCGCATTTATTAGGTTGAAGCTTAAGAGACTTTTCACGTAATCTTGAAAATACATTAGCTAATTTCCTATTATGATCTTCTATATCCGATCCATATACAACAATATCATCAAGATAAACAAAGCATTGCTTATTAGTTAATCCCGTTAACATTACGTTCATCATTCTCTGAAAACAAGCTCGGGCATTTTTCAATCCAAATGGCATACGATTAAACTCATAATGCCCATCTGGTGTAGAAAAAGCTGTTTTAGACGAATCTTTAGGGTCCATTGGAATCTTATGAAAGCCTTCTATAAGATCTAATGTTGTAAAATACTGAGCATGACCTAACTGATCTAAAATATCTTCAATATTCGGCAACGGGTATGCGTCACCAATGGTTTTTTCATTTAATTTACGATAATCGATTACTATTCTCCATTTTATTATACCCGAAGCATCAAGTTTCTTTGGAACCACCCAAAGTGGGCTAGACCATGGACTAGCTTTTATAATTCCCTATAATTCCCTCTAGGTTTTATAATTCCCTGTGCTAACATCCTTTCTATTTGTTTTGAAACCTCAGTTTTGTGAATTTCAGGGTATCGATATGACTTTACATGGATAGGTTTATCATCATGAGTAGGGATTTTATGTGTTATAGCTGTAGTAGTGGTTAAAGTATCATTAGGAAGGAAAAATATGTCTTCAAATTCTTCACATAATTTCTTAATTGAACATTTTTCTTCTTCATTGAAATGATTGAGACGAAGACTTTCATTTAATAAATTAATTCGATTCGACTTCTCATTTATCTTTACTTCTGATATTTCAAAAATTTGAGCATTTTCGGGTAATGGTTCGATTTTAATAGAAGGTTTATCAAAGGATAGCTTTTCCACTGATCTATTTACGATTGTAATAAGAGCTTCATTATTAGTCGTGATTTTAACTATAGCATTAGGAATTAATAATGTTTTTTCTCCGTTTAAAGCGGTAGCATGTATTACTCCTTCTTTAAGTTTACATGGATTACATATTTTAATTTTTGCAACCGTTTCTGATCTTGACCCAATAGTAATTAATTCTTCTGATTTTTGAGCCGTATTAAAATTTAAAGGAATAGGAAATGGGATACAATTGATATTGATACAATTATTCTTATAAGATATTTCGGCATTTGTTGTATTGAAAAAATCATTGCCTAATAAACCGTCAAAAGGTATGTTTGATTCAACATTGTCATCAATTAATTGAAGATTGACTAAAAATTTATTTTGGTGAATACTTAATTCGATTTGAACTTCTCCAGAAGTTTGAATAGGTGCATTTTTCTTTATGCCCGTTAAAATTATAGTTTTATCATTGAAAACTCGATAATCACTAAGACTTTTCTTTTTTATTAAAGAGACGGAGGCTCCTGTGTCTATAAGAAATTTTAAAACCTTATCAGGAGAGTTGGCAGAAGTACATTCAACTAATATATATGTTAAATCATTATTATTAAGATTGACATGAGCAAAATTAGAATTTGAGAATTCACTTATGATAGATCGTTCTACTTGTTTTATATCACGTTGAGGAACGAAAGAGTCATTTTCTTTATGAAAATTGATATGATGCGAATCTGAATTTTGTCTTTGTAAATTTCCGATCGTGTTATTAGTCTGAGAATTACAAGGGAATTGAACATTAGATGTTTGTATCTCCGTTTCATGGAAATTAATTGATTGTTGATTCTGAGAATTGGAGCTAGTTTGACTATTCCTATTTCTTTTAACGTTTGACAAAAACCTTTTAACGCACTCTTCAATCAAATGACCTGATTTCTTACAATAGGCATACACACTGACCTGTCTATTAGGTCAGTCTACTACCTGATGGTACATTAAATCTATGATTTTTTTCTGGTCGTTTAATGTAAATATTTGAATTTTGTGAGTAAGAGGGTCTGTAATTGGGTTGTCTTTGAGTCAGATGAATCGATCTGGAATTATTTGTGGATTTAGGATTATTGAAGCTACTTGAATAATTTTGTGAATGTTTATATCGTATTTTAAGAGCTTTCTCTTCGGCAATTGCAGCAGTAAAAGCATGATTAATAGTATCAAATTGTCTATAACGAAGCATTTGAGATATTTGTGGATGAGAATGATAGATAAAGCGATTTAATGTCATATCAGTTATCATTGCAATACGTCCCGCAAGTGTATTTTCTTCCAATTCAGAACTATGGATAGTTGCTAATATTCTAGACGACAAATCTTCTAATCTTTGGAAAAATTGAGAAATATTTTCGGTTCTTCCCTGTCTCATTGAGTTAAGATCCTCAAGGAGCTGATCAAGTGATTTTTTATCTTGGTACAAATTTAATAACAATTCTGAAATTTCTTCCCACGTCGTTAAATTACAATGTATATCGATTTGTTCCCTGGCTTTTCCCGTGATTTTACTCTTTACGTATAGCAATAAAAGAGATTTTTGTGATTCATGAGCATTTTCAAAGACTGCATCTACTTGTTTAATAAAACTTCGAATTTTAAATCTATCGCCATCAAATGTATCAGGAATTAATTTAGTGAGAAATTCAAGACTAGCACGTGGTGCGTCTACGATTTGATTATGAGCCATAATTATAGAATTATTAGGGTAAGAAAAAATAACAGAAGGAAGGAATCGTGAAAACAAACGAATATCTAGAGAATTGTGTCACTCACGATGATGGAAAATTCCTTTGCTTGTTGGGGCTGGAGTTGCTAATTCCAGTTATATTCTCCCAGGTTGCAGTGCCTTTCCGTATCAGTTGTCGTGGTTCCTTGTGCCTTGTTTCCTTCGTTGTCCAGTTCCGCAAAACTGCTACTTGAATTCCAGAAGTGAAGTTGCTAAGTTCACTTTTTATTCACTGGTAATTAAAGTACTGGACATCCCATCCTCGTCGCCAAATTTATGTTAGATTCCGATTTATTAAATCAGATTACAATGACACTTAGGATCTAGAATTACGCTGCGATTCAACTTCTGTTTAAAATTGAGTGTAACGATGTTAATGTTAAAAAGACCGTTCTGTGGAGCTTCGGAGGTTCTTTTAAGGATTTGAGATTCGGTCTTGGAGGTAGTGGGAATGACGAAAAGGACCAATAGGGATTGTCGGATAACGAGGAATATATATATATATATATATATATATATATTATATATATATCAATATTCTTAATTTTAATAATTGTTTTATGTTTCTAATTTAAAATGAGTAATATGTTTCATTAAATTAATCAAATGTTAAGTTAATTTATTTAAAACAAGTTAATGTATTATTTTATAGGCTATTGTAATAAATGTATTCAGCAATGCTATGTGCCTACGTGCCGCGAAGCTAGCCCCGAATTTCCTGGAATTCTAGCGTTACTTTTAGAGAAGGATAGAAATACATTTTACAATTGCGATATTATTAATTATCAAAAACTATTAGCTAAACAAATCAATCAATACAGATCGAGCGTACTAATATTATGTTATTCGGAACTGAAGTCAAACGTTAGTTTATTGCAATATATATTGTAAATTATAATATTATTCAATGGAATGTTCTAGAAGCATTCTATGCTTATACATTTAGCTCCGATCCGTATAGAAGTCGTGCGTAGTACATAGAAAGAGATAGAAAATGCAATTTCATTAGAACACTATTAAATTACTATTTTTATATCAGAAATGTAAACCATAATGTAGAATGCGATATTAATAATGTAATTAAATCGGTTGTTTGTACAATTAATGTCTAATTACGAATTTAAAGGATAATTATATATTTCGACGTTATGGGGGTTTTCCGAGAATTCGCCAGGCTGGCGAGTATAAAAGGCCGAGTGGAGCTCGCCAAAATCGCAGAACAGTTTTCGAAGTCGAGCCAGCTAGAAGTCTTCAGATAAGTATAACCGGAACAGTTTTCGCTGTGAAGAGCCGCAACGATTCTTAATACTTGACTGGTAAAGCGGGTATACGCCATTTGGATACTTGGTCGTGGGTCGTTCTAGTAGCTAGCTAACGCAGGCTCCCCATTCAAACGGTCTCGTATCCGAAACTCCGCTAGGAGAGTGCTATACTTTGCGCCAAGAAAGGCTAAGATATCGAAAGGATAGCTCTCAGCTACTCATATTTGATTTTACATCGGATTGCTAACGCGCCATCCGATTCTCGGAGCTCGCTCTGGGTCGTTTCGTAGCTAGCTAACGCAGGCTCCCCATTTGAGCGGCTTGGTCTCTGAAGCCCGTGTCTTTTGGGTGGCAGTTCAGCAATTACGATTTTATAATTAGAATCAATTGATTTGCTACCCTGTCAACTTATACTGTTCACCCTTTTCCTGTATCGTTGGGTCGTTCTAGTAGCTAGCTAACGCAGGCTCCCCAATTAAGCGATCTGGTTTTGGCTGTCAGTGTTCGTTTTGACGAAAAGGGTCATGTACAATTAGTTGTCGAGTCAGACTAAAAGAGTAACTGTTCCGAGGTAATAATTCATTTAGATTCAAACAAATTTTGAACTTGAATTAATAAAAGAATATTGTTCTGTCATCAGCGTAATCTCAGTAGTCGACTACACCGCTTTAGATATCAGATAAAATCATTAATCTGTCTGACTTTGCGAAAGCGTATTTAGGTACACTTAGAGAATCACACTTAGGTCGTGTTCCTCGCTGCGGTAGACTATCACGCGCTAGTATTAATAATTTCGTAAAAGACTTTTCATTATATAAATTATAAACGTATTAATCAATATAAACTTTGTAATTGCGATAGCGTTCGAAACAAGAATTAAAATAATATAGAATATCAAATTCAGTAATTATATAAAAGCGAAGTCAGACTTAGGTATGAAATAATCTAAAGTGTTAACTAGCGAGAATCAGATTTAGTTAGTTTCATAATTATCAATTACATATTGTTTAATTTACCAAGTACTATTATTTCTATTATCAATAATATATCAAAGTCTATTTAGTTTCTTTTGATCGAACCAATATACTTTTCATACTTTGTTGTCATTTGTTACTTGTTATTTGTTAAATTCATCATCTTCATTATTTTATCGAATAAACCTTATTGTTGAAAGATATTGACCTGTGGATTTCACTCCTTAACCGCACACCACACGAATCCCACAATCTATACATTTAGTTATTTTCCAAAACGAGTCGTTCAGTTGGTAAAAGCCGCTCTTTACCTTACTAGCGCTAGTAACTATCTGAATCTAAGTTCCAGAGACGTTACAAATGTAAGACCTGTATGATATCTGCACTAGTTCAGACCCGAGAATGGTGCACATATAGATTATTTACTATATAGAGCTATTCATAGTGGTGTATGCGTCGAACCACTTGAACCTGTAATCAATATCCTAGTCGCGTCAAAAATTTACGTTTGCGTCCAAACATCGATAGTGCGACATTAGATTGGATATCGACTTAAATAGTCTATGTATGAAATTTCAGCACCCTGTCGCACAAAATCAAAATCTTGTAAATAAATCCACCACCGAGTTACCAAAGTTACATTCCGGAAAATGAACTGGAGCTAGAAGACGACATAATAAATGATTACTACTGCACCTGTCAATTCGGTGCCAGAACATTAGGTACATGCGCACATGTTGCAAGCGTTTTATGGTATTTAGGATTTGCTCGTCACCAAAGGCATATTAAATATCCGGATGGCAGTCTTCTAAATACGACCAGAGATGCCGCTAATAGAGAGTATCAAGAGAGTATAAACGTTGAAATTCTAACGGAGGAATAGAAAAATCTACAAAAACGGCCCTTTTTAGGGCCACATAGTGTGCAAAATCCGATCGAGCAACCTCTTCGTGGTGCACACTGAGTAATGCTAATACCGACGGTGCTTCATGTTTATACGATGAAAGAAAAAGAGAATCATTTTTTACCTTTTGCGCGATTTTTTATTTTGACTCCTGAAGGGGAGTTAAAGGGTCGGGGGGTCAAGGGGTCATACATCATGAACTACATCATATCAAAAATTCAGCTAATTTAACCGGGGGCCATTTTCCATAAGATCTGTGCGGGGTTCTTTTGTTCAGAATCACGTAAACTGCTCCTCATTTCCGGGATCTACACTAGTTGTGAGACACCCTGTATAGCGTTTAGAATAGTTATATTATTAGCAATTATACCACCTCCACTTCTTTAAGCCCTGATATATTAATTTACGCATGTGCACAAAAGCTTATCTAGTGTTGCTGCCATATTTTGTGTAATACTTTAATAAAAGTAAGTACAGATTAACATTACACGGAAACATAGCGTATTTTATTTTCCCAATCACAGATTTATTGTTATTAAGCGAGCTAGCCAAACTAGAAATGAGTCGGGAACAGGAAAATAGGATTATTTCTAAATTTGAAAAAGATAACTTTGAGTTATAACAATATAGAAAAAATGGGAAATGGAAGATCTATTATGAGTAGTGGTAATAGTTGGTGCCTCATTGAAGATAAAGGAATTAATGGAGTATTATAATCCAAAGTATATATTCGAATAAAAAACAATATGATCATAATCATGGAATTTTAAAGCTGATTTTATTTCTCGATCGGTAAAGATTTATAAATAAATCCCCTTATATCATTTATCTTCGCCCCATTTTTAAAGATAAATTGTCCTGTTTGTTATGTCGTGTAGTTTTTATTGCCAGGATAAACAATATAAAGAAACTGTATGTAAGAAATCAAACATTCTATTAAAAAGTTTCATGAGTGGCGTCATTAATAATGCAACAGGCGTCGAACCGTGTAACTCACTTGTAAGAATTCACTAATCACGTTACACAGCCTTTGTGATTGCTGTAAAACGTTACAAAATTATCGTCCAATTTTATACGTGTACAATTTTAAGTGGAAACAATGTTTTATAAATATATAAGAGCAAATTATAACGTAGCTGGTGTATTACAATCTGAATAACAGTGCCATATTTACAAAAATGTGTAGAATTTTAAATTTCACTTATTGTGTATAGGTGTTATGTAGTAAAGTCTGCACGACTGCACTGATTTTGTCGGTTTAAGTACTTATTAAATCGTTTTGATATCAGGATTACATGATATTCTGCAAAACATAAAATGATGGATGCTGAACAAGAAACAAAATTTTGCATTAAATATTATAATTCAGTATTTTCATAGTTTTCAACCGCCGGGGTTTTTATTTTTTCTATTCAATAACACATACGGTCTAATTATTTTATTCAGTTGATAATTGCATAAAGTTTCGAAAGCGTAGTAAAGATACAAAATCTTATTTTAAAAGGTTTTATTTCAATATTCAGTGTTCATATTCAATACTGAATATTCAATTATTATCTCTTATATCGTTTGTATTATTTTTTATTTTCGTATTTTGATAAAGTTGCTGACATTATACCTTGCGACGTAAATTAGCGGTTCAACTGTTTTGAAATAGGACTAACACACTGACGACAAATAGTGCTATGACGAAAGTATTAATGGTGTAAAATAACTAAATATTATGTTTTACGCTACCTTGAGTCAACCTATTTGTATTAGAACTTACTGGAAAAAAAAGTAAATTTGTTCAGTAGTTATTTAAAATACTACAAGTATATAAATTTATTTAGGGTATGACAAATTAGAACATTCCCTTGCACAAGTTCATTTTGTATATTATAACTTAAAGAATATCTTGTATATTAATTTTTTAAATTATAAACAATTTAGCAAATAAATAAGGACAATTTTTTTTAAATTTAACATTATAGTAATTCCTCAATGCATTGAAAAAACATTTTATTCCAGTCACAAATACCGTAACTTTTTCAGTATTTTAAAATCTTGAAGCGGATAAAAATAATGGTGACATTGAAAAGAAGTAGTACTCGAAAGATCCATGAGAAAGCAATATTTCAGGTGTCACAAGAGAACTTTGCATTATTTCAAGCGGAATGTTGGAAACCACAAAAATCGTGTATCAGCTTGTCCGCTGCAACAAGCTGCGGCATTTTTGCGGACAATGTATCGGAAGATCGCAGGAGAAGGCAAATCTGTTCCGCATCTGAACGGTGTATCGGGACAGAATAATGTAACGTCATTGGTGCCGCCACGAAGAGAGATGAGAAATTAAGTGAACCGTGGAGGATCGCATCTTCGAGGAAAATGTACACCGTCAGTCGCTTAAGCCTTTCCGTGTGCAGTCAGCCGAGTGCATCCACGATGGAAAATAATATTTGTTCTCCGAGATCATAACAAAAAGAGATGTGCTTTATCGTTTCTCAGCGACCTTCACTCGATCTCTGATTTCACCAATTGTTCCCATCAAGCTGACTCTGCTTCCACAAAATCATCTTACCATGAATTTGTTCTTTTTTCTCCTTACTTTTAACTGTAATAAAATATCGATTAATATTCTTAGTTTTATTTTGATAAAATTTTATAATAAATTTTTTGCAGACGTTTATTAATTACTAGAAAAATAAAACTTATTATGTAATATACTGAATACATTTATAGTAGTAATTAAACAGAAGTAATAGGAGTAATAATTAAGCTAAAGAATAATTAAACAGAAATTATACCACGTCTTTAAATAATACACAAATCAAATATAAAAACGTATATAAATGGTAAACTATGGAATATGCTTCATTCAAATTTACAACTACACTTTTTACAGAAGTAATTGAAGTTCTTGGTATTTACCGTTTTTCATTATAAACACTTCTTCTAACGGAAATGAAGCAAATTAAGATTATAGTAGAATCTAGTATAATACTGTGTTTATTTTTAGGGTAAACTCGATTTAATTCCTGTTAGAAATTAATGCATCCTGTTTTTTTCAAATTTTTATGGTGTAGGGTTGATAGATTTGAGTTAATTCAAACACAAATTTAAATACAATTTTTGGAAATCCCAATGATCATGTCGACCTTTACAATGCCGTCCTCTTATCACGAACTTCATTGTACACTAGTTCAAACTTACCTTCCCTTCTAACCACCACTCCTCCTACATAATAGTCAATAACTTTTGCAGCTCCCACACCTTTATCTCCAAGAGCAACAAATAATTTACTTTTTTGAAATCAACGTTTTTTGTCAGCACCGGTTTTCAGTTAGATTTTATCTAGATCTCGCCGAGCGACCATACTTTTATACGATATACAGGGTGTCCCGTAACTAGTGTTATTCCCTGAAAGGGATGATAGAGGACGTCATTCTGAACAAGATTTTTCTTTGCAAAAATGGGGTTTGAAGCTTCGTTTTTGAATTATTTAGCAAAAACACGGACCAATCAGAGCGCGAGGATTTCGCGCGCTCAGACGCGAGAGCGAGAGCTTCGAAAATGACAGTCGATCGTGATCGTGAACAAGCGTATCGATACCACGTCGGTATAACAGCGGTATATCGTCGGTATAACAAGAAGCTATTAGGTAAAAGTTAAATCGAATAATGAATTAAGAAGTTAAGAATAATATTAAATTCTTTGTAATTCATGAATGAGAGATAAACCAATTAGTTGTTGTTTATCCAGACCAAGTATATTGTATTTATTTTACGCCTTCGAAAAGGAAAAAGAATAAATTCAAGAAAATTAATTTTTCGACTCTTCGAATGAAGCAAACGAATAAATTCACGTTTCAAAACGAATGAGTACCTTGTCTATGAAATGGGATAAAACTGGAATGGAATATCTAATGCAGTACCTCATTGAAGTGAAAGAAATCAATTGCTGCGTACGTTTAATTTTAAAAATAAAGAAACAACTTAAATAACACTTACCCATTGATTCATGAAGAAACTAGCTTCGATAAAAAATATTTGTGTCACCGGGTAGATCCACCAATCGGAGCATCAACAGCTGATGTCCTGGCAGAATCAATGAACTCTGAATTTATTTCACTGTCTCTTTCTAATAATTGCACAACATAAGCACGACCGGTAAACGGCACGAATGAAAACGCGTAAACGATTATTCACAGATATGTATGTTTGACGATACGCTATATTCCCATTATAAAGTATCCGAATTGAGAAATCGAAGTTATATTACATATTTTATTAGAAGACATTGTTACACTGGCCACGGATCGCGGTTTCATTCTCGATCGTGAGGCATATGTCGCGAATGTTGCCATGCAACGATGATCTGTTGAACGACTGCGGCGTCGATCGACAGTCGCCGTTTATTGTCGAAAGAAACGTGTCGAAATAAAATGTATCGTTGTTTCTAACCGAAAATTCTGTTTCCTTGCTTTCAAGATAATATAGTGTAAATTATTTATGAATATTCGTTCACGTGTTTTCATTCGTCCTATTTACGTGTCGGACTAACAGTGAAAATTAGTGAAAATTAGTAAAAAGTGACATAGAAAAGTGATAATAAAAACTAATAATGAAAGATAACAGTGAAGTTACTTGAGCGTTTTTTGAGTTTCTGTATGGTGATTTATTTATGCTATCAGTAAGAATCGGTGGATCGACCCGGTGATAGAGATACATTTTCATCGTGATTATTTACGGTTCAATGGGTGAGTTACATTTAAATTTGTTAATTATTCAAATTCAAATTTTTATTTGTTGAATGGAAAAGTTATTTCATTTTTTAAAAATAAAAATTTGTTCTTTTTCATCATCACAATATCTAACGAGAATAATTTGCCATATTTTATCTATTATTTCTTTGCGCTAACAAATAAATGTATCGAATAAATTCAACTTATTCTGATTACGTGGGTAAGGACTACTTTCTTCATTTCTTATGCATTAATAAATGATAATTCAATAATAATTCAGATTTTTTCATTCGTTTTTCAATGTAACTTTCATCAAACAGCTTTCTATCATACCGACGCTATACCGACGTGGTATCGATACGCTTGTTCACGATCACGATCGACTGTCATTTTCGAAGCTCTCGCTCTCGCGTCTGAGCGCGCGAAATCCTCGCGCTCTGATTGGTCTGTGTTTTTGCTTAATAATTCAAAAACGAAGCTTCAAACCCCATTTTTGCAAAGGAAAATCTTGTTCAGAATGACGTCCTCTACTACCCCTTTCAGGGAGTAACATTAGTTACGGTACACCCTATATATATAAATAACAAAATTTTATTAGAAAACGGAATTCCTTTTTTTCTTACTTGAAACCAACATGTTCTAAGTGTTCAGAATTATCTACTT
Organism: Megachile rotundata; assembly: GCF_050947335.1. Classification (NCBI taxonomy): domain Eukaryota; kingdom Metazoa; phylum Arthropoda; class Insecta; order Hymenoptera; family Megachilidae; genus Megachile; species Megachile rotundata. The sequence continues at coordinate 2,312,715 of NC_134987.1, read as the reverse complement.
AATTTACGATAAAACATTTTAAATTTAAATCCTTAGTTGGGAACGGAATGCAATAGAGTATAGAGGGTCAAGATGATCTTAAATTTTTTAACTGAAACTGTATATTCGTTTTTACACAAATTGATTTTTTGAACATTATAGGAGGTATAGTAATATGATATTTAAAAACTCATTTCCTAAAATACATATTTTAAATTTAAAAAGACAACATTATCTGATACAGGTATTACAAATTTTTATGTAAAATATCTATTTTAATGTTAAATTTAAAAATGGTTGGTATCGCGGTGGTATCGCGTTGTTACCACCGCTATCGTGAAGTATGCGGAATATTTGACAAAAATTTAATTTTGTATGTTTATGTGGAAATATTCTTAACAGAATTTATTATATTTATCATTACACTGTTGGTTTATTTACAGAACACACCGATATTGTAAGAGCGAGTGAACAATTAGTTAGTGACGATGTCTAGAGTTGTCTTACAGCCATCATAAATCAGGAACTGTCAGCGTAGATTGGGACCGAGTTGATAGTCCCTACTAACGGCAAGATTGTTTTTCGCAAAAATGCAAAGTGGGGATACGTTCCTCATAAAACCTTGGGGAAAGCTAGGGATCATTGCAATATGTTCACGATTTTTTAGAGAACGGAGAGAGAAATTGGACGATAATAATATTTGGAAAATTTTTTATAAAATATAGGCCTTCTTACAATACTAGCACTTTACGACAAAATTCTAAAATTTTCATGGACTTATCTGAATTTACCCTACTGTACATTATAATGCAACAGGACTGTTGGCTGTAGTAACTTGCACCTGACTGAAAAAATTTCACATTTGAAGTTGTGTACGCAATTTCGAGAAAATAATTCTTTCATGTGTGATCGAAGGAATCAGAAAAGACTATGAAAATTTTCGGATCCGCGTAATATGTGTTGTACTCAGTAGGAACTGGAATGCGCTGTTGTATACAGAATTACAAAATTGTTAGGTCGTAGAACGCCTATTGCTGTGAAAGGATTTACAATCAGTACAAGTTTTTAGTTGCACAAGAGTTTAACCGTTTATTGTTCCTTCAGACACATTTACAGTTTCGAATTGATAGTTCTTTACTCGTAACAGAAGTAAGATTCAAAGAGTTACTACATTTTAGCCAGTATTTTGTAATTTATTGTTAGCCACATCTAGCTGTCGGAACCCTGAACCTCAAAACTAGAATCTGTAAAACTGTTTGCAGTTTTTCTACATACGAGGTGTGACACAAAAGTAACGAGACTAGTCCAATAAATCATTGTACCTGCAGAATCAGTTCTCCGTGACATTATCATCTTCAAAGTAGTCCCCTTCAGCATTCACACTCTTTTGCATTCGGTGCTGTCAGTGCTGGTAACAGTTCTGGAACGAGGTTTTTGGAAGTGCCTTCAGGAGATTCTCCGTTTCTGCCTGAACCTCTTTAACTGAGGTGAAATAGGTTCCTATTAAGCAAAATTTAACTTTAGGAAATAAAAAAAGTCGCATGGAGCCAAATCAGGTGAATAAGGAGGATGCCCCATCACAGTAACATTTTTACTGGTCAGAAACTGCTTGGCAGACAATGCCGTGTGAGCGGGTGCATTATCCTGGTGCAACAGCCATCCATCGCTTCACAACTGTGGCCTTTTTTTCCTAATTTTTTCACGAAGTCTTTTTAGTAGTTCAATGTAATAGTGTTAGTTAACAGTCTGACTACTGGGAAACCACCCAATCATTCCAATACATTAATTGTAGACTATTCCGGGTTAAGAGGTGGGGAAAATAAATCAATGGCCGACCACAATTTAAAATAACAACACACGGAGGAGGTTTTATGTTTCCAAACACAATTCTCAATGAAGACTCTCCCGCATCCCCTCTTACATGCTATTTTATCAACTTTTTGGGATTCCGAGAAGGGAGGAAACATGGGGTGGGAAAAGTGTGACGTTCTACGAAACTGGAAATTCCCACTTTCCCCTGCAGCGGTCATCCGGCCCAAAATCGTTGACCGGTGACCCATCCGTCCCTCGATTTACAAATTACCGTAGCAGTAATAAACCCAAGGATCGCCTCGACTTTTTAAATTACACGTACCGAAAAAAAGAAATATTACTACGCCAACTTTGGGCTCAATGTGCCTACCAAATGTTAAACCGGACAAGTAACGGTTCCTTGGACTTTATTACTGCTATGTCAAAGCTTCAATATTACAAAACATCCTAAAAATCTAACATTATGTCTACATAATGTTGAATTTTGATTTTGACATGCGTGCTTTGTTGGGTTTTGGGGATCCTGAAGACTTCCACTCCATTGACTGGCGCTTACTTTCTGGGTCATACGTAAAAATCCATGTCTCATCACATGTTACAACAGATTTCAACAAATTTTACAAGAAACTTGATGTTTATTCGCTGTTCGGTTTTTACGTTAGACATTTTTCCGGCAGAATGCAGTTGCACGTGTTCACTAAATAACGCAATACTTCCAAATGGTATGACCGATTCAATCGAAATTGGCAACATGGATAGAGGAGGTATGTGGGATGATGCCACAAAAACAATTGCTGCACAATTCCATTCTTTTTTCAAGCTACAGACCTAGTCTCGTTACTTTTGTGTCACACCTCGTATATCGAGCTACTGTTTATGTTCATTACTGGCTACGGTCATTTTGGGGAAATGCATTCACATTTCATATATAATTTGTGCCGCGAGGTAAGTAAGGATAAGTACTCGCAACAGTGCCTATGCAAGGCTAGAGGCTTTTACTGAGAAATATGCGATGGTACAATATCCGAGGCTCGACTAGTAATCCTTATTTCGGTGCCTTTCCGCAGTATAGTATATTTCACTTTTCGGAGAAGGCATAACTCCTTAAACAGTAGAGGGTGGAGTTATTTTCCTCGCTGAGACCTCCCACTTTCGGCGGGGGAAAAAGTGTTATAAATTATAATTTTGTTAGTCGAAAGTGTCGTTCCGGGCCGCGCTGACCCTGTGGCCTAATCAACTGTAAGGGGACATGGCTGGCAGCGTTTATGGTAGGGTAGCCTATTCAGCTACGCACGTTCAAAAAAACATAACATAATTTCGCCGACTTACAAACTTTAGGGTAGGCTTAACTAATTTCTACTAACGCTGCGAACCATATGCCGCTACAATTTGTATTTTCATTTCCAGTCAAAAGTTAACCCAATAGAAAGTAGGATACTATTTTCCCTCACCAATGTCCAAACAATTGTACGCTCACTTCGAACCTTTGTAAAGTGTAAAACATCTTTGAAGAGATACTCTCGAGAAACAGTCATCAAGTACATAGTAAAATAAACTCTAGTCGTCTGAAACCAAATACATTTCTTAAATACAATCTATTTATATTCGTCTACTTATATAGTTTAATCGTCACTTAATATTGCTGACGCAGCGATGTAAATACTGATCTTGTAGCGTACGAGAAAAGAATTATGTAAACGCAAGCGAACAAAGTCAATGATTCGTTGAAAATCGGACACAGAACCTATTAGAAATCCCATAGTGCTTGTAATAGGTCGAAATATTATACATGTAGCGTCGCGCATATTCTAGAAAAGCGAACGTTTTCGAAAAGTCGAATTGTACTGCGTCGCGAGAAATTGTAGAGATTGTTCGCGGGTCGCGAACCTAACGACGAATCTGTTGATAACGCGGCTGCGGAATAGTAACCAGCGTATATAAAATAAAGACTCCCGATAGGAGCCGGCCTATCTGGCAGTCTGAAGGTAAGGACGCTCTTAGACTAGCCTAGAGACTCTGGCAGGAGAGTTCGGTGAAAATACCTGGACGCCTGCGTGGAGAATAAAAAGAAAGAAAATTCCAGCAGGAGATTTTGGCGAAAATACCTGGATGCCTGCTTGGAGTATAGTAGAGTAAAAAAGAGACTCTAGCAGAAAAGTACGGCGAAATCATCCCGGACGCCTGCCTGGAGAATAAGGGGAGTACGGGAGCTTGTTTCTAGACACTCATCCAACATGGAGAGTTCGGAGAAAATACCTGGACGCCATTCAAACGAAAGAGAACAGAGTTAGTCCTGGACGCCTGATTGATTAGAGTTATAGAGTGAAATTTAAAGTAGTCATATTGTTGCGAAAGAAAGAAAAAATTATTCTGTGCGTTTCCTGTACAATCTCCTAAACATCGCAATAAATCCTATTTTTTAACCGACTTCGAAAAAGGAGGAGGTTACTCAATTCGATCAGTATATTTTTTTTATTTTATTATTTTTTTTTTCCTATGTATGTTTGCCGATTACGCCTAGCTGGATGGACCGATCGGAACAAAGCCTTTCGCATCTTGTAGAGTCTGACTCCCCATTGGTACCATTACCAAAAATTTTGTCATTTTTTAGTTGCAAAGGATTATTGTTGCAAACAAAATTGAAAAACGAATTTACTTAATTATGCTCATGGCATTTACGCAGACAAAAAAAAAAGCCCGGAAGAACTGTCTCACAGTATCCAATACAATTCTCCCCATTCCACTAAAAAGCATGACATAAAATAATTTTAAGAAAAAAAATACACCGACTTCGAAATGCACTAAAAAATATAAAATAATTTCTATTTCATTGAATCATACAATTACGTAACAGATATGAATGAAACCTATTTACTCGTTAGGTAGTATATTAAATACATTTCAACCTTTTCGGAGGCGGCGCATAATTAAAAATACCTCAGTAAACGTTGCTGCCAATAATCAGTTGATTGTGGTATGGCGTATTGGAAATTAATAAATCCTGAGAAAGAATACGAACCATTATAGATATATCTGGTAATATACGTAAATGTAACGACTGCATCTTCATTTCGCAACGTTTTTGATATAAATGAAATTGAATCGATTTCGTTCGCATATGGAACCCATGGATCTAAGAACCTATAAACGGAGCCCACGACGCGGGAATAACCAAATTTGCGGCAAATGGGCTCTATCTTTATAGTATATGCGGCAATCGAGTCTTTCCGTCGCATACTCTATGAATCTAGATAGACCATAGTTACAGTCTATACGCACTAACACCTACTTCGCGGCGTGCTGTCGAGTTATATGTATAGAAAAAAAAATAGCTATACAAGCTTTGCCTATGTTCGGCTGTCCAAAGGTTGACATGTTCAAGAAAATCTTTTAATTTTGCGCCGCCTCCGAAAAGGTTGAAATGTATTTAATATACTACCTAACGAGTAAATAGGTTTCATTCATATCTGTTCCGTAATGTCCGCATATAGCTGATAGTCTTCGTGGAAACATTAAATATCGCGCTAACGGCCATATCGAGAAGAATTCGCGAATCACAAATCTCATCGAACGAGGCAACGCGCATTACCGATCCTTTTCATGCGTAATTGTAGTTATTATTCGCGGTCCTTGTTCTCCTGCGTACCTGCGCTCTATATCGATTAGGATCTGTCGCGCATCCCCGTTTTCGCTGATCGATGCCGATAGATCGCCCCGTCGTTCTTCTTGTTCCGGCTCTTGGAGAAGTCACACGCACCCGAGTTACTTTCCAATTCGAATTCCGCGAAATTGTGATAATGCGCCGAGCTATTACTATTATTTAGAGACTCCGAATATCGATAAAATTAACGGAATGTCGTGCCCGCGATATTTTCCGTGTTGTGCCGTTAATTCGTGAAAATCACCGTTGCCGACGCCATAACACATGGCGAGACTCTCAGCCTTTATTTCGACCGGTATCTCGTGCTTCCGCGGTCGGACCTTGATCGCTGCAAGATTTCGTTAATATCGTCGCGTAAAGATTTCCGTCGCGTTCGGAGCTAACGCAGAGTTCCGCCCAAGATTTCCGACGCGTTCGCGCGCAGCGACCTGATCAAGGGCAAGATCTCCGTGCGTTCCATCGAACTTTCGTCTAGCGGTCGATGTGTGACCTTTTGTACTCTTAGTTCAAAATTTAAACTGTGAAATCGTAAATAAAGTGACTGTGACTGTTTCCTGTGTAAAAAGTGTTAACAGTTAATTCCCGTCCTCCATTCCCGAGTCCAAAAACCTATATAGAATAAAATCCAGCCCATTACCCAACAATATCTGTTACATAATTATATGATTGAATGAAATAGAAATTACTTCATTAGCAAATAGAAATTATTTTATACTTTTTAGTGCATTTCGAAGTCGGCGTATTTTTTTTCTTAAAATTATTTTATTTCACGCTTCTTAGTGGAATGGGGAGAATTGTATAGGATACTGTGAGACAGTCCTTCCGGTTTTTTTTTTGTCTGCGTCCATGCCATGAACATAATTAAGTAAAAGACAACATGGATATTCGTTTTTCAATTTTTTTTTTCGCTAATATCACGAAAACTAAAGTTTCCCGTCAATTATGCATAACTAAAAACTCGTTCAGAATCATGCCACTAATAACATATTAGAAGGACATCAAAATCGTTCGAAATTGGTTTCAAAAGTTAACAACAATTTTCACTAATATCTCGAAAACAAAAGCTTTCCGTCAATTATGCATAAGGAAAAGGTTGTTCAGAACAATGCCCCTGACAACATATTAAAAGGACATTAAAATCGTTCGAAGTTGATTTCAAAACTTTTCAACATTTTTTCGCTAATATCTCGAAAACTAAAGCTTTCCGCGAAATATGTATATGAACAAAATTGTTCAGAATCATGTCCGTGATAAGATATTAAAAGCGCACTAAAATCGAGAAAAGTTTATTTCAAAAGTTGCCGGTTGTCTTGTAATAACAATACTTTGCGATTTACCATCTACCCCTTTATCTTCAGAGAAATGTACAGCCTTTAAAATATTGTAAATGCATTTACATTTGCATACAACAAATGTTGTATAGAATGTTATTTATAACGTAGGAAACATATTCGTTACTTAAAATTAACTTATAAATAAATAAAAATAAAAAAATAAAATTGCTAAAAAAAAATGATAAAGAATTATTTTAGTTAAAATAAAATTTGGATATCTACAGGGTGTCCCACAATTAGTATAGGCCTCTGAAATGTGGAGTAGGTGGCTTGATTCTGAATAAGATTTCTCTTTGTAAAAATTGGATTCGGAGCTTCGTTTTTGAATTATTAATGTAAGAAAATCAGGAAAGTACGAGCGGGTTAGAAAGAAATAATAAAATAGATACAATATAACTGTTAGATGTCTCGTTTATTTCTGTGATGTGTTGCCACGATCACAGACTGCACAAGAATGCCTTCTCGGCAAAACCTTGGCCGTGAGGACACCAACGTCACCATGGCCCTTAAAAACTATACATTGTATACTAGCCTCATAAACTTTCCCTTGCGACCGGGACAGCTCTCTGACGAAGCGCACATGGCTTACTCTCGTCCAATGCATCTACCTAAACTCTAAATTTCTAACATTAAGCAAAATCACGGACCAATCAGAGCATGGGGATTACGCGCGAGTTATGTTACTGGATGGTCGAATGGTTTTTAAAATAAATGCACAATACTTTGAAGTAAACACGTTTCTTTTAATTTTGTCCGTTCGTACACGCCACAGGCTTAATCAGTGCCTCGTCGCCGAGGTGATGGTACCCACGGCTCTTATCTTTCGTTTTGTCTATGGCGGGGCCTCATCCTGCCGGTGGCGATAAGGCCGGACTGCAGGTGGTCACATAACTCCTCCTTGCCGAAGTTCAATGACATCCTCGTTATTGATTGTTTGGGTAGGTTGTCGTACTTTGTTTTTTCTCCTGTATATGATGTAGATTAAGAGGCCTATAATGATTAAGGATATAATTGCGACACTGGTTACAGACATATAAAATTCAATTCCAGGCTTTTGAAATGTAGGTATGTTTATTGTAGGTGTGGTTAAGGTTTCCAAAGATTCCAAATTCAATTGATGCTTCTTGATGATTAGAGGCAAGATTTCTGGTTGTTTTAGCTCTCCGAGATTCTCATCAAGATTGTGACCTTGTACTTGCACATCGTTTCCTTGGACAAAGTATGTTCCCTGGAGGATGGTTTTGTTTTTGTTGTATTCAATAGTTATCGGATAATTGCATGATATTAGTGTAGAGTTATTGGATAGCTGATACGCCAATACTGGAGGTACATTCGTTAAGATGTAGATTGGGCTGATCTCTCCTGTGATAATTCGATAACATAGATAATCATGATCATATATTAGTTGACATTTATGAGCAAATAATTTGATTGTTGGTCTTGTTAGTTTCCATGGTGTAGTTATAATTTCTGTTTGATTGTTATGGCTGATTATAGCAAGTCTTTGAAATAAGGAGAATTCGATAGGGTTAAGAATCGGGATTTTAAGTGTATAAATAATGGAGTCAGGGGCGGTTACGATTGATCCTTGAATAAACCGGAAATCCAATAAATGATGATAATATAGCATTAATTCTTTCCGAGAATAAAGTTCTAATAAATGTGCTTTTATATCTGACATTTGTTTATAAGTTAGTATTTCTAGGTCAAACACCTCTCCTAAGAAAACGATCTTTTAATTTTTTCAAGCAGATTTAGAAAATGTTGTTCTTGTGTGATAAGAGTAATAATGGCTTCGAAGAGGTCAAGTCGAGTACTTTGTTTACTAAGAGTGTTTGCAAGATTTTGTAAATTTTTGTTAATTATTTCAGTGTTACCATTTATGATATTGCTTATCGTATTCATAATGCTTACTGTCTTACTAAGAGTTAATATATTTTCGTGTTGTTGGCGTTCGAGCGAAACCAAATAATTGTTTATTTTGTCAAGATCATCCGCATATGGGTTTCCAAAAATGTACTTAATTACTGTACCCAATCCATTTATTAATCTTCTTTTAACCCTTTCGTTTGGGGGTGCAATTTGTTGTAGATTTTAATAAATTTCGTTACACAAGGATTCGGTTTGCCTGAATAAACTTGAATTTCTGAGCTCCTTCTGCCCAGATAATATGGTATAGCTGATAAGAATTTTGTTGTAAGTATGTTTAAGGGACGTTATATTTATGTAAAAATGTAGATAGTGATAATTTTCCATAATCCTTCCGGTTCCTTGATGATAGTTATAATGTGTTGCGTTTGGATCAATCTGGATACTCTTCGTGAGTATAATTGAGATCGTCGGGATCAATATTATTTTCATTCTCCTGCAAAAACGAAGAGACTTTTCTTAATCTTTTGGCATCTCTTAAATTATAGCGGCGTTGCTGTCCGTGTATATGGCAGTCTAATGAGGGGCCTTGTTGTCTCTCTACAAGTAACCTCTGATAGCGGGGGTCGGTTTTATCACGTTGTTGTTGATGTGTTTTAACGAACATTTCCCTACTTTCCAACGTTTTATCCGAATTATTAGGTAGACGCTGCTGTTCTAGTTGTTTTTGATATAATTTTTCATAGAACGGTAAAATTTCATTCTTTCTAATTTCGTTATATTTTTCAACGGTATCGCTATCGGGATCTATAATATGTTTATGTAATTCCTCATAGGGACCGTACAAGAGAGTAAATGGGACGAAATTTGTTGAAGAGTGCATACTTTGGTTATACATATGTATATTAGAATAGCTGTAGTCATGTGGTTTTTGGTTGTTTCCCTCGGATTTTGATCTATTAATATACTCAATTTTTCCTTTAAAGTAGAGTGTAATCTTTCTATGGGTCCATTTGACGTATGTCTGTTAATAGTGGTTTGATGATAGTCAATTTTATGAATCCTACAAAATTCCTTAAATACGGTCGAATTAAATTCACTACCGCTATCTATAGTAATTTTATCGGGAAAATTATGATGCGAAGAAAAATGTCGTAACTTATTTAATATTGTGGTGGCATTTCCGTCAGGCAAATGATAAGCTTGAGCGTATTTAGAGAAAATATCAATAATGGTAAGAAATTTTTCCTTATTGAAATGAAAAATGTCCATGTGTATACGTTGAAGCGGTCTTTTCGCAATTATAGGTCCGTAGATTTCTGTCTCGTAAGGTCTTCTTTCATATTTATACTCAAGACATGTCTCGCATTGATTTATATAATTTTGAATAATTCTATCCATATTAAGTGTATACAGTTTCTTCTTAAAATGCGCAATTGTTTCTTGTATTCCATTATGGGTTTGGTTGTGGTATTTTTCGAGTTCTTTCATAAAGCTATTTCGATTGACTGAAGGTGTGCAGGTATTTGTCCTAATCAACTTTAATTTTTCGTTGAAATGTTGCTTTAATATCCTGTAAGTGGTAACTCCTAATTCTTCACTTGCAAAGTAAATACCATATTGCTTATCTGGTTTTACATTTTCATTAAGAAATTTAAGCAATTGCGTTTCTGCGTTTTGCTTATTAATTTTTACTATTATACTGATCGAATTGAGTAACCTCCTCCTTTTTCGAAGTCGGTTAAAAAGTGATAGGTGTTTCGTTTCTTAATTCGCGTAAAATCGGAAAAGTGAGTGCACGTGTACCCTTTGTTATTTTATGCACTGATTTGATTTCGAAATTATATGGGAAGATATACTTGGAAAATAGGCGATAGGCTATTTCAGGATTAGTAATTGATGAAGACGCTCCTGAATCAATAAGAATTTTAAGCGGCGGGTCAGTCGTGATAATGTGTGGAAGTTCAGACGAATTTCCAATCGAATTTAGGTTTACTACGTTTCTTGGTTTATATCGGGATCCAGTGGAAAATTTTCGTGATCAACTTCTTCCTGAATTTCTAAATTTTGTTGCTGTTCTTCCTGATGATTAAATTCCTCTGCTATGAAGTTTGGGGGTCCTGTGCTTCTGAAGAAATTATTTGGTCTCACTGTAAAATTATTGCTTGGACGTATAAAATTGTTATTGGGCCTATTAAAGTTATTACTCGGTCTATTAGTATTTCTTGTACTAATCGACGTAGGTGTAGGCTGAGGGTTTTGATTCCTAGGTTGATTATTATTTGGTCTATAATTATTAACGTTTCCAAAGGTTATTGGTGCAAATGATTTCTGTGCAATAGCTGCACGTTGTTGAAACGGGTTCATGTTTCCAGAGGTTCCGTGTGTAAATAGATTAGTATTCCTCGAAATTCCTGCTGTATTAAATGTATTCGTATTAAATGTATTTATTCGTTTTGGGTTTATTTTCGCGTTGTCTGATGAAGGTAAGAAAGGCTGCTTGTTGCTCATGGTTATCGTATTTTCTACATTTTTTTTAGGCAATCCTCGATGTCAGTCAATGCAAAATGCGTCAGATGTGAATGATACGGCTGTTTAATTCCATCAATAAATACATTTTTCGCAATATTATCATAAAGCAATTATATTGTTATCCTGACTATTTAGTTGTACATGCTCTTTTAGCTTGTTCAAACGAATTTTGACTTCGTCAGCGTATTCTTCATACGTTTGATAGGTTTGCTAATAACAAGTAATAATAAAGTCGGTTAAATAATAATTCTTCCGAGCTAGGGTCGCTATATCTATTAATTAAGAGTGTCCTATATTGAGGCCAGTCTATGGGTTTATTAACAACTACCAAATCAAGTGCCTCTCCGCGTAGCTTTGATTTGATAAGAGCATACAACGACTCGTTGATCGTATTATCGTTTGTTGTAAGATTTTCAGCGAATTTATTACACGATTATCCGAAAATGACTTCTGTGATTTTTTCTCTTCTACGTTTTGCTTCGAACGTTCTGTCCTAAAGTGCCGATTGTGACTCCAAATGTTTTGAACCTAGAGAAAGCGAGAGTTCTGAACAACATCTCCAGCCGTTCGATCCGTCGAGTCAAAAAATTATAAAACAATTAAACGGTTTTGCTCGCTGAATGGTCGCTTCATAGGCATCTGAGAAAACCATTGTCCGTTTCCCTTTCTAAAAGGCAAAAACGGTTTTTGCCTGTTTCGAAAGAAAAGCATACTCTTACTTTCGTTCGAATGTCAATTGTCCTTGCTGCGAGGGACTATTGTCCAAATTTTTCCGTCGAAGATGTTCATCACGTTGCGATCGGCAGTTTAAAATAGATCGTCGAGTGTGCAACAGTAAAGGGGAAATAAATCACTGAAATTATTTATAAATAATCGTTCTAACTTTTTCATTCGCATTCTTTACGTGTAGTTTTTACATTAGAAAATTAGTGAACAGTGGCAACAGAATATTACAGTTCAAAATGAAAATTATAAGTGACAGTGAAGTGAAATGAGTTTACTGACCAAGCTGTGACATCAGATATTGTGCAGTATGTCTTTTTATGAAAGATCAGGATCGATGGAATCACGAGAACACAATTTTACTGGATTATTTTTAAACAGTAGAACACTACTTTTAATTATTCTGTTCCTTATTGAACTGAGTTTTGATGTAAAGACTTTTTATTAAGAGTTTTGACTATTCCAAGGCAAAGATTCTTGATCACGTTCGCGTCCTGCCGTCACACGCACACACATACATTTCAGAGACCTACACTGATTGTAAGGAGTGATGCCCACTTGGACGGTCCCGATTCGACGCGTTCCAATTCGAAGCGGTGCCGATTGGACGCGTTCCAATTCAAAGTAGAGCCTATCGGACGAAACCTTTTTTTTTTACGAGGGGAAATCTTGCATAGATGCCCCTACTCCCCGGGGGAGGAGCGGGGGGAGTGTCAGATTCCTACTGACTAAAACCCCTCGGTGGTTCCCACCCCGTCGGATGGACGGCCGAGGCGAACAATTGTCTACTCTCATCCTCGGCCGTCCCCGCTAGCGCTAAGACGCTAAGGTGGTTACGTGTCTGCCAGCCTACCCCCCGATCGGTGCAGCCCCGAAGGACTACGCTCTTCTGTCCTCTCCACGAGGACGGCCGCGACTGGCATTCTTCTGTGCCGGCTTGACTGGTCGTCTAGGTTTCGGAGCGCACCCGCGCGCTCCCAGTCGATGGTTGGCCGGTCTGCCCAGATCGCGGCAGAACGAGCATTGGCTTCCTTCCGCTGAGCACTCTTTTGCGTTATGGCCTTCTTCGCCGCACTTGTATCACATGTGTGACCTATCGTGCTCTTGGTCGTACATATCGGACGAAACCTAACCTAACCTAACAGCTTCGAATTGGAACGCGTCCAATCGGCACCGCTTCGAATTGGAACGCGTCGAATCGGGACCGTCCAATCGGTCGACGTGCAAGTGGGACACCCCCATTGTTGTAAGACACCCTGTATTTTTTCTTTTATTTTGGGTTAACTTTGCAATTCTATTTTTAATTGCACATATGTATTCATTATTAAAAATGAATATACCTATTAAATATAACACTTAAATGTATTAGTAATTTTCTTATATCCAGATTATTAATACTTATTTATTATTTAACTTGGTGACTGTTGTAGTGAATTCAGTCCTATCTAGCCCTACATTGGATGTATTAGAATTACAATACAGAAAACTACATAATGTTTTATTTCATTATGTTATTATATTATCCTAGAGTGCACCTAAATTTTATTTATAATCAATATCTGAAGAAAGCCTCAAAACCAAGTGGAATCTAATTAGCGAATCTGATTTAATTTAATTACGTACATTGCATATAGATAATGAGTGGATAATAAGTATATTGGAATTTAACATCCTTGTTTGAAATTATGAAGTATTGAATTTTCATTTCAAGTTAATTTAGACAGTGGTCATAGGGTAGTATGGCACATTATAATATGGCTTATTAAAAATATTAAACGTTAATTTTTTAATATAATATTTAAATTTATTTATTTATTTTTATTTATCAATGCGATTATTGTGGTATCCAGAGCTGTATTTTAATCATTTCATATGTAATATTAATAACCTGAATTAAATGTAATGTCAGTCTCTGCTGTAAATAATTTGTGAAATTAATTGTATAAATGAAATGTTTATGAATCGTATATGACGTATAGTGTGTGTGGTACGGGTGTTATGACAATTCAGAAATGATATTACATGTCCGATAAGAAGTTAAGTTTAGTATTAATCTTACATTTTATATTTCACTTCAGCTTTCCACATTTATCTAAGAATTATGTATGAAAAAACGAAGTCAAGTGTGTCAACGAGAAAAAGAGAAAGAATGCAAAGATAAGTCGATGGTTAAGTATGTGTCTCAAGCATCGTTCGCCAGTTCCAAGAATCTATTGCTAGACCGTCCTTCCCTATTACCCATCCCCCTTTTCTTTTCCATACTTTCGACAGGCCGTTATCGATTTCAGCCAGTATACAAATCCAGCTTCGAGTAACATTAGTCACTGACGCTTCCACTGACACACAGTACGCCTTTCCAAGCAGTTTAGCTGTATATATCGTAGCTGTTGGAACATCAAGCGAAGACGGACTATATAAGCTTTGGGAAAGAGAGAATCCAACGACTTGTGTACGAATCCCATACGTGACTACATGCGTGTGCAACTTTTTACTACCCCTCTTTTTTTAATGCACTGCAGTTACTGTGACTCTGACTCTCTCTAGACACTTTGCTTTCCGAGACGGCTCATGTACATACTTGTTCGTATTCGCGTAGCTGTAGGCCAACTCTCCTCCACCAGTGACAGTTACAAACGACATGTTATCTATAAGGATTGTATGTCGAGAAGGCGAAAATGGCGAGCACCTGCTCGATCTGTGTATACTCGTCGTCTCATGCTATACACTAGCTCGTTTATCCTTTCCGTCCTTTTCGGCCTTCTCCCTCGTCTTCGGCTACTCTATAAACTCGTGTCAATGGGAACGCAATCACCTCCAACCCTTTTTCGAACAGCTACCCTCTCTCGTCGTTTCGAATCACGAAGGGTGGGTGCCGGGAGAAGAAGAAAGAAAGAAAGAGGGTAAAATGGTTCCTGTATACAGATGGGAGAATCGTCTTTGTGTTAAGACTACGAAACGTATTGCCGCTCCTGTTAGAGTCACGAAATTTTCTGAGATTTTTCGAGAATCGTTCCCTCCTGAGACTTTGTTCTATTTACCAATATACAGGAATTCGACTAAAACAGATTCCATACAGGGATTTGATTTTGTAATTGTTCAAAACTGGAATTTTGATTAAAATTAGGTTACTAATTTTCGGTTTGATAAATTTGAGTGATTTCTGTACAAAAACAAAAAATGAAACTCATGTTTTGTTGTTTATAAATAACTGCGTTAGTAACATGATCGAAATTCACTTTAAACTTAAAAGCATATAAAATGTGTAATATAGTATAAAATAAATTGTATAACAAAAATTTGAAATATCTCATGAGTTCCTATTTTTAATGACAATATACTTCAATAATATTCTACGCAGTATATTTCAAAGAATTAATCTAGGTGAACAAGAAATAAGCATTTGCATATCCAGACAACCTGCATTTGCATTGCTTCCAACATATCACTCGCAACATATCGAAACACACGGCTCTTCAGAATATTTTGCACAAAATATTTTTTTAGTACAACGCCAAAAAGTTTAACAATTCATGGAATATTTTCATAATTCGTATCTTAATTTACAGAATGTTTCAACTGATGGCACCAATGAAGTATCGGTTCTATATATTAATCTATGAGAAAGCGTCTCGGAAAAAATTATATTATTGACAACGGTGTAAATAGCTCTTTCTTAATGTATCGCAACAAACTCAATTATACGATGGTGAGAAAAGTACAAGCATATCACAACAACTAGATTCTAAGTCAGTAAGAACCGTACAAATTTGTAGACGCGATGACCGTTCGATATGTGAGGACTAAGTCCCTCAGCGAATGTTAACTCTTTGGGGCATGGTGGGATTAAAAGTGTCCCGCCTTTTTTATGTATTTCACGGCATGGTGGGACATTTTTTAACCGACTTCGAAAAAGGAGGAGGTTACTCAATTCGATCAGTATATTTTTTTTTCTATGTATGTTCACCAATAACGCCTAGCTGGGTGGACCGATCGGGACGAAACCTTTTACATCTGGTAGGTTCTGACTCCCCATTGGTACCATTATCAAAAAATTTTTCATTTTTTAATTGTAAAGTATTGTTATTGCAAGACAACCGGCAACTTTTGAAATAAACTTTTCTCGATTTTAGTGCGCTTTTAATATCTTATCACGGACATGATTCTGAACAATTTTGTTCATATACAAATTTCGCGGAAAGCTTTAGTTTTCGAGATATTAGCGAAAAAATGTTAAAAAGTTTTGAAATCATCTTCGAACGATTTTAATGTCCTTCATATATGTTGTTAGGGGCGTGGTTCTGGACAACCTTTTCCTTATGCATAATTGTCGGAAAGCTTTAGTTTTCGAGATATTAGCAAAAAATTGTTATTAATTTCTGAAATCAACTTCGAACGATTTTAATGTCCTTTTAATATGTTGTCATGGGCATGGTTCCGGACAACCTTTTCCTTATGCATAATTGACGGAAAGCTTTAGTTTTCGAGATATTAGCGAAAAATTGTTATTAACTTTTGAAATCAACTTCGAACAACTTTAATGTCCTTTTAACAAATGTCCTACAAATATATTCGATTACTATTAATTAATAAAAAAAAATTGAAAAACGAATATCCATGTTGTCTTTTACTTAATTTACGCGGACAAAAAAAAAGCCCGGAAGAACTGTCTCACAGTATCCTATACAATTCTCCCCATTCCACTAAAAAGCGTGAAATAAAATAATTTTAAGAACAAAAATACGCCGACTTCGAAATGCACTAAAAAGTATAAAATAATTTCAATTTCCTAATGAAGTAATTTCTATTTCATTCAATCAGACAATTACGTAACAGGTATGAATGAAACCTATTTACTCGTTAGGTAGTATATTAAATACATTTCAACCTTTTCGGAGGCGGCGCATAATTAAAAATACCTCAGTAAACGTTCTGCCAATAACCAGTTGATTGTGGTATGACGTATTGGAAATTAATAAATCCTGAGAAAGAATACGAACTATTATAGATATCTGGTAATATACGTAAATGTAACGACTACATCTTCATTTCGCAACATTTCTGATATAAATGAAATTAAATCGACTTCGTTCGCATATGGAAGCCATGGATCTAAGAACCTATAAACGGAGCCCACGACGCGGGAATTACCAAATTTGCGGCAGATGGGCTCTATCTTTATACTACGAAGGTGGTCCGTAAAGTAAAGTTCCCAATGATTTTTCACTATGAAAAACATGTTTTTTGGAATTGAGTAATATATTTTTGGAAAGCTTAGACTTACCCCTATTTTTCGACGTAATCGCCGTTCAGATCAATGCATTTTTGCATGCGGTGCACCATCTTTTTTATGCCCGCGTCATAGAACTCTCCCGCCACGCCGCGAAGGTAGCTTGGAACCTCTTCTTCCAGCTCCTCCCTGGTTCAGAAATGCGTTCCACCCAGGTGTTTTTTCAAGTCAGGAAAGAGATGGTAATCACTCGGGGCTATGTCTGGGCTGTAGGGCGGTTGTGTTATAGTATCCCATCCAAATTTGTTGATGAGGTCAACTGTTACACGGGCGATGTGCGGACGAGCGTTGTCCTGATGGAAACGCACACCGTTCGTGAGCATGCTTCTCCTCTTGTTTTGAATTGCGCGGCGAAGTTTGTTCAACGTCTCACAGTAGCGGTCCGCATTGATTGTTGTACCGGTAGGCATAAATTCGCACAATAATAACCCTTTCCTGTCCCAAAAGATGCTCGCCATCACTTTACCGGCAGACGGTGTTTGCTTAAATTTTCGCGGTTTTGGCGACCCTGGATGTTTCCACTGACAAGATTGTTGCTTCGTTTCCGGTGTCGTGTAGAGGACCCACGTCTCGTCTCCAGTGACAATCGAATTCAAGAATTTTTCGCCATCGGTTCCATAGCTCTGAAGAAATTTTCGGGCTGCTTCAACACGTTGCCGTTCGTGGTCTTCCGTAAGCATTCTCGGAACCCACCTTGCACAAACCTTGGCATACCCCAAATGCTCTGTCAAAATTTTATCAATGCAGGTCTTGCTGACATCAGGGATTATCTCGCAGAGTTCCCGAACCGTCACCCTTCGATCTTTCAGCATTGCTTCTTCCACTCTTGCAATTGTTTCGTCCGAAACCGATGGCCGTCCGGAACGCTGTTCGTTATGGACGTCTGTACGTCCGTCTTTGAATTCTCTGCACCATTTTCGCACGTGTTGTATGCTCATACACTTTTCTCCGTAGACTTCACATAATTGGCGATGAATGTCCACCACTGCAATGTTCTTTGCACACAAAAAACGAATCACAGAGCGTAATTCGCACCTGGCGGGAGAAGCGAGTGGGAGCTCCATTTCTAGCGATTGTCATACTAAATTGGAGCATCGCAGACACATCGCCGGGGCGGGGTATGGGAGCGGGAGGACCAAGCTACACGTCAGTGTCGCCGAATTTCGTGTAACACCATTCCTCGCAACTACAGCTCATTGGGAACCTTACTTTACGGACAACCCTCGTATATGCGGCGATCGAGTCTTTCCGTCGCATACTCTATGAATCTAGATAGACCATAGTTACATTCTATACGCACTAACACCTACTTCGCGGCGTGCTGTCGAGTTATATGTATAGAAAAAAAATAGCTATACAAGCTTTGCCTATGTTCGGGTGTCCAAAGATTGACATGTTCAAGAAAATCTTTTAATTTTGTGCCGCATCCGAAAAGGTTGAAATGTATTTAATATACCACCTAACGAGTAAATAGGTTTCATTCATATCTGTTACGTAATTGTATGATTGAACGAAATAGAAATTACTTCATTAGGAAATAGAAATTATTTCATACTTTTTAGTGCATTTCGAAGTCGGCGTATTTTTTTTCTTAAAATTATTTTATGGTCTGAAGCGCTTGTAGGGCAGTTTTAGTGCCTCACGGTCCATATAGGCGAATGTTGTCTTGATAACGGCTTTCAGTGATTCTATGTTTAGACATCTGGATTTGTTGGTGACCCCTTCAACAACACTCCATACATAATAATCTAAAGGATTTAAATCTGGGCTATTAGAAGGTCAGAATTCCTGAGCACGTTGAACGATGTCGGGTGTTCTGACAATACGCTCCTTTGAGTAAGCCTTCCTGAATAGTGTTGCAACACCTTCGTTTCATTTTTCCGACTCATATTTCTTGATCACATCGTATACAGTCGATTTCGGGTACCCGAAGTAATGAATGATTACTGTTGCTGTGCGGTCAGCGCGAATGCTTTCGATAACTGCGGCCCTTCGGTTATATTCTGCGCTTGATTTGGACATTGCAACTATTATGAGAATTAAACTGTTTAATACATATTTCAAGTTATTTGGATGCCAATCGCGAACTTTGGAATAAATATATGACGGTGAGAAATTTAAATTAAATTTTGTTCGGATTTTGGCGCCGCACCCTGTATACCCGATATTAATGAAAAAAATTGTAGGGTTTGATGTTTCGCCAGTCTCGGCGAACCTTTGTAACCAATTTGGAGGTCGAGGAGTTCTTGTAATCGGCATAGGGGCGGCACGTGGCGATTTTGGAGCTCGTGCCGATTTTGGGGCGCGTGGCAATCGGTGGCGCGTGGCAATCGGTGGCACGTGGCAATCGGTGGCGCGTTGCAATTTTGCGTATTGTTAAATTCCGATGAAAACAAAAGAGCGCTACGGTATTATACAGGCTGTCCCCTAACTAGTGTTACTCCCTGAAAGGGGAGGTAGAGGATGTCATTCTGAACAAGATTTTCCTTTGCGAAAATGGGGTTTGAAGCTTCGTTTTTAAATTATTAAGGAAAAACACGGACCAATTAGAGCGCGAGGATTTCGCGCCCTCAGACCCGAGAGCGACAGCTTCGAAAATGGCGGTCGATCGTGATCGTGAACAAACGTATCGATACCACGTCGCGTCGATAAAATGTCGGTATAACAGGAAGCTACTAGGTGGAAGTTACATCAAATAATGAATTAAGAAGTTAAGAATAATATTAAGTTCTTCGTAATTGGTAAATGAGAGATAAACCAATTAGTTGTTGTTTACCCAGACCAAGTATATTGTATTTATTTTATGCTCTCGAAAAGAAAAAAAAATAAATTCACGAAAAATAATTGTGTCAACCATTCTAATGAAGCAAACGAATAAAATCACGTTTCCAAACGAATGAGTACCTTGTCTATGGAATGGGATAAAACTGGAATGGAATATCTAATGCAGTACCTCATTGAAATGAAATAAATCAATTGCTGCGTACGTTTAATTTTAAAAATACAAAAACATCTTAAATAAAACTTACCCACTGATTCATGAAAAAACTAGCTTCGATAAAAAATATTTGTGTCACCGGGTAGATCCACCGATCAGAGCATCAACAGCTGATATCCTGGCAGGGTCAATGAACTCTCAATTTATTTCACTGTCTCTTTTAAATAATTGCACAACATAAGCACGATCCATTATAAAGTATCCGACTTGAGAAATCGAAGTTATATTACATATTTTATTAGAAGACATTGTTACACTGGCCACGGATCGCGGTTTCATTCTCGATCGCGAGGCATATGTCGCGAACGGTTGCCATGCAACGATGATCTGTTGAACGACTGCGGCGTCGATCGACAGTCGCCGTTTATTGTCGAAAGAAACGTGTCGAAATAAAATGTATCGTTGTTTCTAACCGAAAATTCTGTTTTCTTGCTTTCAAGATAATATAGTGTAAATTATTTATGAATATTCGTTTATGTGTTTTCATTCGTCGTATTTATGTGTTGAACTCACAGTGAAAATTAGTGAAAATTAGTGAAAAATGACAGAAAAAAGTGATAATGAAAACTAATAATGAGAGATGACAGTGATAGGTGACAGTGAAGTTTCTTGAGAGTTTTTTCAGAGTTTCTATTATTTATGAGAACAGTAAGGATCGGTGGATCGACCCAGTGACGGAGATGCATTTTCATCGTGATTATTTGCGGTTCAATGGGTGAGTTACATTTAAATTTATTAATTATTCAATTCAAATTTTTATTTGTTGAATAGAAAAGTTATTTAATTTTTTAAAAATGAGAATTTATTCTTTTTCATCATCACAATATCGAACGAAAATAATTTTCCATATTTTATCCATTATTTCTTTGCCATAACGAATAAACGTATCGAATAAATTCGATTTATTCTGATTACGTGAGTAGGGACTGATTTCGTTATTTCTTATTCATGAATGAATGATAATTCAAGAATAATCCAGATTTTTTATTCATTATTCGATATAACTTTCATCTAACAGCTTTCTATTATACCGACGTTATACTGACGTTATACCGACATTATACTGACGCGGTATCGATACATTTGTTCACGACGACGATCAGCCGTCACACTCGAAGCTTTTGCTCACGCTTTCGCGCGCCCGGTCTATGCGCGCTCTCATTGGTCAGTGATTTTTGCTAATAACTCGAAAATGGAGCCTCAACCAATATTTTGGCAAAGGAAAAAGTTGTTCAGAATCGCCCCACCTACCACCCCTTTTCGGGACCTACACTAATTGCGGGACACCCTGTATATTATATGTTATACCTATTAGGTTGGGGAATAAGCTCGTAAGGTTTTGACATTTTCTTTTTTTTATAGCGACATTTTGTAATTTGCAAGGGGTTATAATATTCATTCGATAGAGTTCTTTCTGCTCTACAAAACTGTGTTAATCGTTTTTTTTCAGTAGTTTCATTCGTTATTACTATTGAGGCTCAGAAATGAAATATCTAGGAGGTAAAAATTATCACTTTCGACATCTGCTCTTCTTCGCTTTCCATCGCGACCAAAAAGCTGCTGAAGCAGCCCGGGATATTTGCAATGTATACGGAGAAGGTATCATAGGTGAGTCGACAGCACGGAAATGGTTTGCAAAATTAAAAAATGGCGATTTTAACGTCGAGAACCCGCCCCGCAGCGGAAGACCTTCTGAGTTCGACGAAGAGCGTCTCCGAGAACTTGTGAAGCAGGATGGTCTTCAAACTAGTCGTTAATTGGTCGAAAAAATGAACTGAGACCACAAAACTATTCTCAATGATCTCCATTCAATGGGATTTGTCGAAAAATTGGGAGCCTGGGTGCCTCACGAAGTGAACGCTACGAACTTATTGCCTAACCTTAGGTTGAATTTTGCAAACCATTTCCGTGCTGTCGACTCACCTATGACATCTTCTCCGTATACATTGCAAATATCCCGGCCTGTTTCAGCAACTTTTCACAACTTTTCACAACTTTCTGGCCGCGATGAAAAGCGAAGAAGAGCAGGTGTCGAAAATCCTGCTTTTTACCTTCTTGATATTTTATTTCTGAGCCTCAATAGTAATGAGGAATGAATCTACTGAAAAAAACGATTAACACAGTTTTGTAAAGCAAAAAGAGCTCTATCGAATGAATGTTATAACCCCTTGCAAATTGTAAAATGTCGCTGTAAAAAAAAGAAAATGTCAAAACGCCACGAACTTATTCCCCAACCTAATATATTGCCCAAAAGCAGTCATTTTGACTGCTTGGGAAATTTCAAATAATCAAATGACTCTTATTATTGAATTGAGTAAATTTCTTATATGACCAGTTCGGCTCTGTATTGAAATAACAGTTTTCATTTTTTTCGATTACCGTCACATGATAAATTGTCGATTTGGGCGTATACTTGATAAGTTGCAGTTGCTGAGTAAGCTAAAGTAGTACTTGTTATTCGAATCTTTATGCAGTGATACTTGTTCTAACAAGTTGTTTATTTTATTTCTTTTGTGCCCTAAATTGATGAAAGAAATGTCGAATAGAAGTGAGTTATTGGAAAAGCTAACAAACATAAGTGAAGAGTGCTCCGATATAGAATCAAATGCAACAAATTCTGAACTATCATCTGAAGATGAAGCGGATCATATTCAAAGTGAAACATCTGACACTGAAGATAGCGATGAAGAGTCAATCACCAATGATGAAAATGAAAGTGTCATCAATATGCCCAGGAAAAGGTGTAGAGTGCTAAGTAGTTTAGACTCTGATGAAGACACTGAAAACATCTTTCAGGAGACCGAAACAGCTGTCGATGGTACTGTGTGGTCAAAATTTGACGAAGGTGGTCAATAACTTGTTATATAATTGTACGTGGGGCAATTAAATATGAACGAGCCTTTGTTCTTTGTGTATTTGGAAATACTTTTATGTGTTGTTAAACAGTTGAAGTCGTTTGGTAGGCATTCTTAGAGTAAGAAAACAAGAGCAATCGGGTGATCCCGTAGTTCCTTTAATATTTCTAACGATGAGTGAGAAAACTGTGCCCGTTTCCATTGAGCAACGTATAATAGTAAAGTTTTTAACTCGTGAGAATGTAAAACCGGCCGATATTTACCGTAGACTTCATGCCCAATTTGGGGAAGATACCCTTTCATGGCCACGTGTGAAGGTATGGTGTAATAAATTTAAAGAAGGCCGTGAATCCGTTGCAAATGAAGCGCATACACGTCGTCCTCGGAGCAGTACGACTAGCGAAAACATTGCACGCATTCGTGAACTGATTGAAAATGATCGACGCCTTACAGTGCTCGAAATTTCGGGTGAGCTTGGAATTAGTTATGGCAGTGTCCAATCGATAATTAGGAAGCAGTTGGGATTTAGAAAAATCACAGTTCGTTGGGTCCCAAAACTGCTAAACGCGGATTAAAAAGCTACACGAGTTCGTATATCTCAATTGCTGCTAACACGTTTCGAAGAAGAAGGAGACCCATTTTTGCATAAAATCGTCACCTGTGACGAGACATGGGTGCACCATTACACTCCCGAGTCAAAACGTGCAAGCATGGAATGGAGAAGGACAGGCGAAGGAAATCCTGTGAAAGCCAAAACTCGACTGTCTGATCATATCTGAATAATATGGATAATAATATTATCGCGGGGAAAGTGTTGGCCACGGTTTTTTGGGATTGGAGAGGGGTTCTACTCGTGGATTTTTTACACGATCGTCGAACCATCAATGCAGCTTATTATTGCAACCTCTTGGATGAAGTTAGGCTTCAGTATCGACGCAAAAGGCGAGATTGTCCTATCCGCGACGTACTGTTTCTCCACGACAACGCTAGGCCGCATACAGCAGCTGTAACGCAGCAGAAGTTGGTGGATATGAAATGGACAACGCTGGATCACCCACCTTACAGCCCAGATCTGTCACCATGGGATTTTTATCTGTTTGGACCCTTAAAAGAAGCACTTGGAGGTGAGCGATTTGAGGACAACGATCAAGTGGAAACATTCGTGCGCGACTGGTTGGGTACGCGCACAGCTTCATTCTACGAAAATGGAATGAAAAAACTACCCAAACGTTAGGAAAAATGCATTACCTTAGGAGGAGACTATGTAGAAAAGTAATTTGTATACCCACAAATGATATCTATAAAATAAACTTTATTTTAAAAAAAGGTTCGTTTATATTTGATTTACCCACGTAAATAATATAAAAAATATTAAAAATTAATTTTAAACAAATTTCTTTACACATTAGTTATTCTTTCACAATGCAGTCATTTTGACTGCTTTTGGGGAATATAGGTATATACTAAGTTTCAGTCTTTCTAGTGTTAATGACCGATTGTGCTACGCTGAGTTGACAAATTGGCCCTGAAGTACATTTGCTTGAAACGTATCGCGGGAATTACCCAATGCTGCACCACCTGCTACTCCATTATAATAATTATTGCCGAGCCACTACTATTCATTTCGTCGAATACGCCACTTTCCGGCAGTTGCGTGGTATATTAATTATGCGGAGATGTCCGTCAGAATATAAACAGTAATACATGCTTTATTATTTGATTTAAAAAAACTCATTTGATTTATAGGACCCGACATAAATGTTTTCTATAATTAAATCATTTCGTGCACCAATATTACATTTGCAAAAGTCTGTTATAACCGGTATTTGCCCAAATTAATTTCGTACATATTTTAAATATTACCACTTCACTACATTTCGTACCGAAAAAAATTATAATAACTTAATCGTATTCTTTGCAGTTAATTAACGCGATTCGTACAGTAAAAAATTCAGTAAACTGCAAAAATAGGCATGCAATGAATCAGTTGCTCATTACTTTGAAATGCATAATAATTACAAATACTAAAAGTTATACGTAAATAAATGACTAAAAATTGGTTTAAAAATTTAAATGCTATAGCATTAATATCATTTTTCATCACAATGAGAATGAGCGTTATTGCATTCGCGACCGCGAACGTTTTAATGAAGAGTGGGAATTGTTTTAAATGTTTAAATTTTTTTTGGTCTTTGTAGCACGGGATAAAACATAGCTAAATATTAATGGAATTAACAAAATTATTGTAGGAATAAAACCAAAGGTTTAAATAAAACACACAAAACTATTTATTTTAAGTAATAAAACGAACACTAATAACAACACTTTTAATTAACTATTTTTAAACGGAATTTATATGCTCAATCGCAATTTCTATTCGATTTCTTTAAATTTCGCCAACTTTCTCGAAACGTCTTTCGTGACTGAAACTCGCCAACGAACTGCCGTTTTTTTTCTCAGCGTTTCTTTGTCTCACTATCAATTTGATAATCATATCGATAATTCTCGAACACAACATTCAGAACTATTTACAGTCAATTCAAGTATTAGAAGATTATACAGTATTGATTCGTAATAAGCAACTTGCTCGAGTCTGGCGAGTAACAAATTAGACTGATAAGAGGTTTTTACTAGTAATTTTATGATCAACGCAATGCATTATTTTTAAATTTATGTTTATAACATCGGTAGAGATGTAATTATTTTATAACGAATAAGACATTTTCTAACATTAACGAAACTTTAAACTACTATAAATGTTACAAATATCTTTTGAACAATGACGAGCTCGACAGACAAATTACAGTAAATACACCATACATTTCAAAAAACGCATTGCAAACAGAAGGGGTGACAGTATGACGAACCACTTTCATTTTTTTTTTTTTGTTAAATAAAATGTTAATCTTTCATTTAACTGTTCTAAATGTTTGTTAAAATTATAGTCATTTATTTGGCGTGTTTTCATGTATTAAAGTAAAACACTGACAATACCTATACCTTTTAGGAAACCCCCACATTCTTTACAGTTATTGTTTAATTAGAGTTTGGAACCTACGAATACTCCAGGTATCTCGATGCATTTATGTCATTATGCCAATTTAGTTCTAATTGAGTGCTTATCTTATACAGAGTGCCTCACAACTAGTGTACGTTCTTGAAGTGGCGGGTGGCTAACGTGATTCTGAAGAAGAATTTCCTTTCCAAAAATGGGATTGGAAGCTTCGTTTTAGAATTATTAAGGAAAACACGGACCAATCAGAGCGCAAACGTGCAGGATTGCGGGCGCGCAAATGCGAGACCGACAGTTTTGAGTCTAGTAACTGAGCGCAAACGTGATCAAGCGCGTTTGCGTCAGAATAGTCTAACTAAATGTGTAATGACAAGCCTTTATGGCAATTCTCACAAGGGACATCACTCAACTGATACACGCCAATTTTAATGAAATTTTTATATGTTATAGAACTCGAAAAAACATTTGACATGTATTTTTTTATCGGCGAATATCCACTTTGAAGTAGTGAAAATAACCCTTAAAGTTGGGATTGAAAAATATATTTTCCCAAATATCTTAGGAACTATTAAGTCTAGACAAAATATTCAAAATGTGAATTTTTCTGTTTTGGAAGGCCAATAATATGGTGTAAGTGGATTTTTGAAAAATTTATTTGTTTAAAAAATATGTTAAAAATTAACATTATTTTGCAAATTTTTTAAATGAAACGTTGTATCATTTCGATCAAATTTCACATACATAAACTATGGGTTTAAAGAAAAAATACGGATAAATTGGAATTTTTAATTTCTCTTATGTAAAAAATATTACTATGGTATGGGTTTTACGTACATTTTATATCTTCTGTTTGATGCACGACTGATTTCTATATATAATATTCTCGAAACCGTACTTTATTACATTTTTATACTAATTTATTTCAAAATAGAACTTGAAGGTCTATTGGTGCCTCCACATAACATGGGGTCCAAGTCAGGTATCCCGTTTGTTCCGCGCGTACTGGTGGTAATATTCGATATGCGGAAGATCTAAATGTGTAGATTTTGCTTGTGTGAGGGGTAATGTCTTTATGATAATTTAGAGTATGTGCAATTAAAGGAGCAGTTTCTGTTCATTAAGTACTGTTTCGCGATTGTAAAAAATATAGTAACTGAAAATATAATTTTTTTATTATTTCGAAAATGATGTCTTTTATTTTGAAATGATCTTCTAAACTATTATAAACGGCAGTAAATGTAAAAATGTAATGAGGTTATGTATTATAAAATTGAAACGAATATCAGTATTTGTCAGCCCATATTTTATAAAAGCGACATAGTTCCAATTTTATTGAAACTAAAGTCAACTGGATTATAAATTGATTATAAATTGAATATTTAATGAATTTAAAGTCAACGCATTCTGATAATTGTGTCCCGTGCGAGTAAATTAAATTGTAAATCTAACATAAGTACCTAATAAACCTAAACCTAACCCATAACAATACATCGGTAATATCGTGTCGTAGATATTCAGTTGTGTAGTATTTTTCCAGAAACGTTCGCAATAGCACGGCTCGTCGCCGCGTCAAGAACGTTCAACTGTTTTAGAAAAACGCCTGCATATTCTGTTCGGCAGTTGTGTTTCGCGTTCCCCACGAGAATGGTCGCGAAAAGTAGTGCCGCTTTACCGTTTGGGCAGAAGCGTGTTAAAATCTTTTAAACATATTGGTGACGTTTTCCCGATTAAAATGAGACCAAACGCGATAGAACGCGGATAATCTTTCTCGTTTATTAAAAAATGGGTTGTTTCGATAGACTGACTCGGGAACCGTGAGTGAATTTTCGCTTTACAAACGCGAACCGCGGCATGAAGAAAGCAGCTGAAAAGATTTGCTGAAAAATGACAGTGAAAATGATCGTGTTGTGAACTGAAGTCAGTGCAGTGACCTCTGAGTGCTGTCAGCTGTGGTATACGGTGCCGATGTTACGGCAGGTCATGATCAGCGGGACGACTCAGGACCCCCAACGCTTTCATTGAAGGATTATTTTCAAACAATGGGTGACTGCTATTTTAATAAATTTCCTGTGAATGTAAGGTAGACCGTGTTGAGGCGTCGTAACTCAAACCTCGTGTCTGAGTCACGTTGTTCATGTAAAAAAGGACAGGTGTCATTAAAATAAAAAACAACAACAGTTTTGGGTGTAAACCCCGAGGACAAAGACCTTGCGGCCAAAAAACCTCGTGAAAATCGTGTATTTAACTCTTTTATGTAAGTGTGAGATGTGTGCGTGCAACTAGGGTGATTGCGCAAAGCGCAAACCCGAAACGGGTCATAAGAATGACCGCGTGCAGAGTCAGAGAGAGTGCGATTGACGCACCCCTCTACGGGCCTTACGACCGCGTGTGTATAGTCAGAGAGAGTACGATGTACGTACCCCTCTACGGGTCTTGCGACCGCGTGTGTGTAGTCAGAGAGAGTACGATGAACGTACCCCTCTACGGGTCTTACGACCGCGTGTTTTTGTTTTGTAAATGTTTCTAGGGGGTATGATACCTTACATACCTGATAACTGAACGGTGTTAGAATTCGTTGCAAAATATATCAATGACTTTTTAAACTGAATTTGAGAAAGCAGAACCACTAGGGCGTAACGCACAAAAAAAAACTGACTCGCGTGCATCGCGCGTAGCTAGGCCTCGGTCCCTTTTTCCCCCTCTCCTAGGCGTTGGCGTTGCATCGCCCAGGAAGTGGCGCTAAAATATATCTTCGATGCATTCAGCTGAAGAACCTCAGGAGAGGCTACCATAACCGCGCGGATTTGAAATATTTCCGTGTAACAGACCGGTTAATACATTTATCAGATATTAAATTGAAACTCTTTTTTTGCGAACTGAATAATTATTTTTCATTAAAATGAGTAAATTCATTGACTAATATTATTGTTAGAAGTAAAATAAAAAATTTCCAATATTTAATTTCACATTCTTCATCGATAACGAATGGCAATATTCAATAAATTTCATTTGCATAACTTGCATTAATTATGCATGATTAATTCCGTTCCTCCCTCATGTTGAATGAATAAATAAACAATACTTTTAATTATTCTGTTCGTTATTTAACTGAGTTTCGATGTAAAGACTTCGCGTTGGATGTTTAAACTGTTCCGAGGCAAAGACTCTTGATCGCGTTCGCGTTCAGCCGCTGGATCTCAAGCTGTCGCTCCCGCTTCTCGACGCGCGAAATCCTCACGTTCTGATTAGTCCGTGTTTTTCCTTAATAATTCAAAAACGAAGCTTCAAACCCCATTTTCGCAAAGGAAAATCTTGTTCAGAATGACGTCCTCTACCACCCCTTTCAGGGAGTAACACTAGTTACGGGACACCCTGTATGTATATCCGAAGGTTGTATCAAGCCAGTAGTGTTTTTTGTAACGTTTAAAACTGTCAAAATTTACTTTGTGAAGTGACATTTCTTATCAAAATTTGGTCGTATTCTGTGCATGGGTCTAGAGAATAAGATATTATTTTCGGAAAAATTTGGAAAAATACTGTGTCTGACTATTGTTCGAAAAGATCTTCGCTTCATTTATCAGATGCCGATACTCCGATAACAACATTAAATGCTGTCACCATCCTACCTTTATTCCAATTTTAACCCCTAACGAACGAGCGCATTTTTCTAAAACAATGACCAGTAGGTCGACGGATTTTTAAAAAAATTAATTAATGTGCGGTTAAGGAGTAAAATCCACAGGTCAATATCTTTGAACAATAAGGTTTATTCAATAAAATAATGAAGATGATGAATTTAACAAATAACAAGTAACAAATAACATCAAAATATGAAAAGTATGCTGGTTTGATCAAAAGACTCTAAATAGATTTTGATATAATATTAATAATAGAAATAATAGAACTTGGCAAATTAAACAGTACGTAATAGATAATTGTGAATCTAACAAAATGGAACTCGCTAGTAAATACTTTATATTAAATCGTACCTAAGTCTGATTTCGGATAAAGCTAATTACGCTTCTATAAAATTAACTAAATTCGATATTCTATATTATTTGATTTTCGTTTCGAACGCTATCGCAATGACAAAATTTATCTGGATTAATACGTTTGTAATTTATAATGAATATTCTTTTACGAAATTAATAATATTAGCGCGTTACAGTCTACCGTAGCGAGGAATCGGACCTAACAAGTGTGATTCTCTAAGTGTATCTAAATACGCTTTTGCAAAGTTAGACAGATCAACGACTTTATCTATTATCTAACGCGGTATAGTCCACTACGGAAATTACGCTAGAGACAGAACAATATTCTTTTATTAATTCGACTTTCAAAATTCGTCTGAAGTTAATGCACTTTCTTGGAACAATTACTCTTGTATAATTTGACTCGACAACTAATCGTCCATGGCCCTTTTTGTCAGAGCGCACACCGGCACCCAAAACCAGATCGCTTGATTGGGGAGCCTGTTATTCACCAGCTGCTAAAACAACCCAACGATCCAGAGTCAGATGAACGATATACGTCCAACAGGGTAGCAAATCAATTAATTCTAATGATAAAAATCGTAACTGCTGAACCGTTACCCAAAAAACACGGGCTTCAGTGACCAAGCCGCTCGATGAGGGGGAGCAACTCAGAGCGAGCTCCGAGAAACTGAAGGCGCGTTAGCAAATCAAATACGAGTAACTGAGAGCTTCCGTTCGATGTCTTAGCCTTTCTTGGCGCTAAGTATAGCACTCTCCTAACGGAGTTTCAGTTACAAAATCGCTTGAACGGGGAGCCTGTTGTTCACCAGCTGCTAAAACAACCCAGCGACCAAGTAACCGAATGGCGTATACCCGCTTTACCTATCAAGTATCAAGAATCTTTTCGGCTCTTTGACAGCGAAAATTGTTCCAGTTATACTTATCAAGGAGACTTCTAACGCGTTCGACTTCGAAAATTGTTCTGCTGCCTAGCCGGGTTTCGCTCGCCCTTTTATACTCGCAGGTTCGCTGAATTCCTGGAATTTCTGTGACGTCAGAATATATAAATTTTCATATAAATTCGTTATTATACATTAGTTATAAAATTGGATGGTTTAATTATGTTTTAAATGTCGCTCTTTAATTTCTGGCTAACATTTTGATATTAAAATAA
This sequence comes from Megachile rotundata, assembly GCF_050947335.1. NCBI lineage: Eukaryota > Metazoa > Arthropoda > Insecta > Hymenoptera > Megachilidae > Megachile > Megachile rotundata. Next base: position 2,281,504 of record NC_134987.1, on the reverse strand, counting down.
TACTCTAATGGTGTTTTAACGAAAAATACATTTTCTGTCCTTTTCTATCAGAGCCGAGTCTATTTCGATTTATAGCTTTCTAGTTTAAGGAAATAATTCTGGCTCCGGCTATGAATAGTTTTGGTACTGATTGATTTTACATATAATAATTGATATGGTTAATTAATTAATTTAATGTCTGCTAATGCCGTAAATAGAAATAGTATCTCTATCCTTTTCTAGGATTAGCGCTGATCTCAAGGATTTCGGAGCGAGCATCTCGTCACGTAGGCACATATCGTAACGGAAATTTCTCATACAAAATTATACATTTATTCGAATTAAAATAAAATAATACATAATCTTGTTCTAACTTAATATTCAATTACTTTTACGGAAAATATTACCTACTCTAAATCAAAATCATAAGATAATTAATATAAATGACAATATATATACTGTTCCGAAGCACTCGGAATATAATTAGCGTAATATTTATGGGTGTTTTGTCAAACCTTTACTCTTGCAATTTCAAACGGATCTTCAAGACCACATGGATGTCTCTACAGCTTGACAGTCTTAACTATTGACAATAGCCTTTTAACAGGCCAGAAAAGCACATCTTTATAACGCCAATATATCTTTCCTTAAAGAAGTTTATGTCCATAGTCCTAAACTGTGCACCCTTGCTGTGTGCAGTGTTTACGAAAATCCTTGCGTACTCGGCGGACCAGGCACCCTGACTCGGTCATTCAGCAGTCTCGCAATGTGTCCCACTATTTAGTTCTTTTGAAGGATCCAAATCACTTAACTGTTTGGGTCACCTTATTAACGAAACGTTATTTACAACCCTGGACTGAAGGCTAAAATCTTACAATCTCATTCGTCGAACCATCTCACCAATCACTGTTTTTTACAAATAACAATCTGTCCGGATTGGTCCCTTTTGGCAACGCCTTCACGTCCTGAACTTCCTCCCGTGCTTTCTTTTCTGGCTGTTTAGAGGCAACTAGTCAGTCTTAGATTAACTTTGTAACTATCAACTACATTAACACACAACAACCAGTATAACTAGTGAGATGATGATCTACATCCTTCATTGACCTGGACACACCAGTGTGGAGGACTCTGAGCCACTATATAAACTCTACTTTACAATAAAATTCTACTTCATAATATTAACTTTAGAAATATTCCACTACTGTAACAGGTTCTGGAAACGCCATGGGTCGACGAAGATTTACAACCTTCGTAAATAACTGTAAACAGTTTATATTTTACCCATCGCGCGTAACATATACATATATATATATACATATACAGGGTGTTACCTGTAACGCTACTCACGATTTTTCTCCCACTTGCAATCACCCTACGAAAAAATGTTTAAAACAATATTTGCAGTGTATGAAGTGCACAATAGATATTAGTAAAGCAAATTTTGAAAACAGTTTGTTCTTTTGGCAAGGTCAAGGTCACCTTGGGTTTTTTGAATAGGAACATAAATTTTTTTTATTCATATCATTAGAGGACATCGAGACGAATTCAAAACATATATTACATGATATTTTTATTAACATATTACTCGATTTACAGAAGTGGAAATGTGAAGTAAAAGCCCGGAATATTACGTGATGGGAGCGGCATATATTTTGAACATGTAATTAAATAAAGTGTATTTTCTTATATTCTAGTCGCGTGTTTACATTCAGTAATCTTTTCGGAATCAAATAATGGTTACATTACCAAAGTCAAAAGCTAAGTACTTCACATTTCCACTAAATAATTAATCGCAAACAACACATAAAATAATAGCTAAAAATATAACGCAATTTGTAATGAGCGAATAATTAATAATATATTATAGCACTTCCAACTACTTAAAACATTTATTTAATGGGACAATATTTTATTGAATCTTTTAAAACACATCTTTTACAATTCAAGGATGGCAAAGGACTGGTAACAAATCAATTAAACATTAACGGCATTCATACATTTCCAACGATCATTCGTCTCCACTTGCAACACCTTCATTCACTCCATTCACTTCAAGGAATTATAATAAACATATAACGGGTCTTACAAATAATATTAAACCAATAAATGCCTACAGTTCGGCCATTCTGACAATATTAGCCGTCCCGGCTAATCGAAACGCAACTAAATTCTTTTTAACATAAATTAATTAATTAATTTTTCATTAACATCTTTAATATACTACAAACTCTTTTTACTTCACAATTCAATCATAATACTTAACAAACGAATACAAAAATACAAGAATTAACACGCTTAACACTTCACAAATGCTTTTAAAAAAAAAAAAAAACAATTAAATAACTAAGCTGTTTTATAAAGCCTCATACTATCAGGAGACAAAATACCATGATACGGCATTTGAGTTATTTAAAACCCTTCAACATCACCAACCACATATCGGTCACAATCCAGCACTTTTTCCACTACATACGGTCCTTTGAATTTAGGTATTAACTTTTTGTTCGCGCCCGCTGAAGTATCAATATTTCTAATCATAACATAATCTCCAACATTATACACCAATGCATCCTTACATTTACTATTATAATATTTTTCCCTATTTTCACACACATTCGATTCCAACCACAAACGTAAGGAATCATTCCGATCTCCTAATTGATCAACACCAAATAATAAACGATTTGGAGTATCATTTATTGCTCGACAAACTGTGTTATTTAAAGTAAAATTCAACTGTTTCAAAACTCCATCCCATTTATTAGCCGTTTCACACAATTTTGCAATCATCGGAGTAATGACTTTATTAAATCGTTCTACTTGACCATTTGCTCGAGGAGTGCCAACCGCAATAAGTACATGTGTAACATCCCTGGGGAAACGTTTTTTTTCCTATCGCCAATATCACGACAATCTGGTACCCACCGTTTAGAATAGTTAATTACCGACAGTGATTGTCAAAATTATCGACCGTATGTCACGTATCGATTATCGATCTATCAAATTCGACAGTCGGTAATCAGAATATATATATTATCGGTTATATTAATTATCTTATAATTTTGATTTAGAGTAGGTAATAGCTTCCATACAAATAATTGAACATTAAGTTTGAATCATTAAAACAAGATTATGTATTATTTTATTTTATTTTTCTAATAAATAGTTTGTATGAGAAATTTCCGTTACGCTATGATGTAACGGAAATTCGCCCGAAATCCTTGAGATCAGCGTTAATCCTAGAAAAGGATGGAGCTACTATTTCTATTTACGGCATTATCAGATATCAAATTAATTAATTAACTAAATCAATTTATATACGTAAAATCAGTCATTACTAAACTACTCATGGCCGGAACCACAATTATTTTCTTTAATTAAAAAACTGTAAATCGGAATAGATTCGGCTCCCGTAGAATTCGTGCGCAGTTAATTAGAAAAGGACAGAAAATGTATTTTTCGCTAAAACACCGTTATACTATCATTTTAATACCGAACTGTTAGTCAGAAATTAAAGAGCAATATTTAAAATATAATTAAACCGTTAAATTTTATAATTAATGTATAATAACGAATTTATATGAAAATTTAGATATTCTGACGTCACAGAAATTCCAGGAATTCGGCGAACCTGCGAGTATAAAAGGGCGAGCGAAACCCGTCTAGAAGCAGAACAGTCTTCGAAGTCGAGCACGACACAAGTCTAATTACTAAGTATAACAGGAACAGTTTTCGCTGTCAAAGGGCCAAAAGATTCTTAATACTTGACTGGTCAAGCGGGTATTTGCCATTCGGTTACTTAGTCGCTGGGACGTTCTAGTAGCCAGTGAACAACAGGCTCCCCATTCAAGCGATTTTGTAATTGAAACTCCGCTAGGAGAGTGCTATACTTTGCGCCAAGAAAGGCTAAGACATCGAACGAAAGCTCTCAGCTACTCATATTTGATTTTTGGTCGAATTGTTAACGCGCCATCAGATTCTCGGAGCTCGCTCTGGGTAGTTTAGTAGCCAGCGAATAGCAGGCTCCCCATTTGAGCGGCTTGGTCTCTGAAACCCGTGTCTTTTGGGTGGCAGTTCAGCAATTACGATTTTACAATTAGAGTCAATTGATTTGCTACCCTGTCGAACTTATATTGTTCACCTGATTCTGGTATCGTTGGGTCGTTCTAGTAGCCAGTGAACAGCAGGCTCCCCAATTAAGCGATCTAGTCTCGGCTGTCAGTATTCGTTTTGGCTAAAAGGGTCATGGACCATTAGTTGTCGAGTCAAATAATAAAAAGAGTAACTGTTCCGAAGAGTAATTCATTAGATTCATATAAATTTTGTTAATTCGAGTTATTAAAAGAATACTGTTCTCACTTTAGCGTAATTTACGTAGTCGACTACACCGCGTTAGATAGTAGAATAAATCTGTCTAATTTTGCGAAAGCGTATTTAGGTGCGTTTAGAGAATTTCACTTAGGTTGAATTCCTCGCGGCGGTAGATTACAAAGCGCTAACATTATAAATTCTGTAAAATTTCGTTTATATAAATCCAAAAATCGAATTACACTTAGGTAGGATTCATTATAACTTATAAATGTGTTAATCAAATAAAATCTTGTCATTGTGATAGCGTCGAACACAAAAATCGAATATCAAATTTAGTTAATATTACGAATGCGAAGTTTGCTTTATCAGAGACCCGATTCAGATACGGTCCAATATAAAGTATTAAATAGCGAGTTTCATATCGTTAAATTCACAATTATCAATCACATATTGTTTAATTTATCAAATTCTATTATTATTATTATTTCAAGATCTATTTAGTTTCTCTATTCTAATTAATCATTTATAATCTATATACTTTTCTTTATTTTGTTGTTACTGTTTGTTAGTTTCATTTTTATCGTTTTGTTGAATAAATCTAATTGTTGAAAGATTTTGACCTGTGGATTTCACTCCTTAACCGCACACCACACGAATCCCACAATCTTTATTTGTAAAATCGAGTCGTTTAGGGGTAAAAGCCGTTCTTTACCTTTTAACGCTTGTAACTAGCTGAACTTAGGTTCCAGGGTTGTTACACATGTTCAATAGATTTTGTTTTCATAAATTCTTTAAAATCCCGAGAAGTAAATGCAGTTCCACGATCCGTTATTATACGTTTAGGTTTACTATACGCACGAAAATATTCTTTTAGAAATTTAATTATTTCTTGGGTGCCTGTAGATTTACACGGAAATAACTTAATAAATTTCGTAAATCCGTCAATTATAACTAAGAAATGTTTATACCCTTTCCATGTTTTTTCTAATGGCCCCAAATGGTCAATATGTATTGTGTCAAACGGTACGTTCTCTTTAGCAATACATACTATGCAAAACTCCCACTCTTTTCCCATTCGGAGGTGAAAATTCTATGCATCGAAGACAATTTGAAATGCATTCCCTAACTTTATCTCGTAAATACGGAAACCAGTATAACTTGCTAATATTACTAATTACTTTATCCTGCCCCACATGACCTAAATCATTATGGCATGAACGGATTACTTTATCTTCCAACAAACGCGGCACATAAAATAATAATTTTTTCATTTTATTCTTCCTACAAACCAATCCATCGCGTAATTCAAAATACTTCATTTCCAACTTTTCCAATAATTCACGTGTTTTCCCAACTTCAGGATCTTTATCCTGGCATAACGATAAAGTTTGCTCAAAAGAGTTACCTTGAATTACTAAAATACTACTACAACGACATAAAGCGTCAACGTGACTCATTTTGTTACCCGGTCTATGTTGTATTTCATAATCAAACTCTTGAAGGTACTAAGTCCAACGTGAAATCCTAGGGTTAATAGTTTGTTTACTTAACGTTAAAAGAAAACTATCACAATCGGTAATAATTTTAAAATGAATTCCACTGAGATAAATTCTAAAACGCTTAACCGCATTCACAACCGCCAAACATTCCAACTCGAAACTCTGATATTTTGCTTCTGTGGGAGTCGTACGTTGACTAAAATACGCAATTGGTTTTAAACATTTATCTGCTTGTTTTTGTAATAATATTGCACCAAATCCTAACGTACTCGCATCACAATGCAATTCGGTTTCAGCTGTGGGAGAATAAATTGACAGAATCGGTTTACTCGCCAATTGCTTTTTCAACATTTCAAAAGTACTGTGTTTTTTTTCTCCAAAAACAAATTTAGCTTCCTTTTTAACTAAATCGTACAGTGGTTTTGCAATAATAGAAAACCTAGGTATAAATCGTCGAAAATAACTGGCCAAAGACACAAAACGTAAAACGTCTTTTGAATTACGTGGAATTGGATAATTAAGAACAGCCTCAATATTACTATCACTCGGTCTAATACCTTCAAAACTAACGTGATAACCTAAATAATCAACTGCAGATTGCGCAAAAGCACATTTACTTAATTCGAATGGTAATCGAGATTTTGCTGCCGTTCGAAAAACTTCCCGCAAAATTTCTAAATGTTCCTCAAGAGTTTCCGTTGCAATCATAAAATCATCAAAATAAACCAGTACTTTCTTAGCTCAAATCAAGTCCCAAAATATCTTCTGAACAAAACGGGCAAATACTTTTGGAGCATTAGTCAAACCAAAAGGACAAAATAAAAATGCGAATTGAGCAAGAGGCGTGACAAAAGACGTGAATTTAATTGCTTGTTTAGCCATCCGAACATTATAATACCCGTCCTTCAACTCTAACGTCGTGTAGTAACGTTTGGGTCATTCCACGCCAAATCGATCACTTTTGAAAGTCACTATCTCCGATTTTGCTCTAATCGAAATATGTTGTAGTCCATGTGAAACTAGGGGGGGGGGGGGGGGGGGGTTTAAGTCATCATTTTGCAGGTTTCGAATTTGTTAATGAATGACAAGCCGTCAAAGTTTGCAATTTTTGCCCATTTTGGCGAAAATGGGGTCCACTTGGGAATTTTTTTCTCAGAAACTACTGAACCGATTTAGCTAAATTTTTTTTGTTTTATTTGCGAATGATTGGGCTATTTTAAAATATTTTTTTAACTTTGTCAATTTGTTATAAAATGTTGAAAAATTTAAACAAATTCTTTTTTTGCGTTTTTCTCAATGAGGGGCATAAAGGGTTAAAATTAAAAAAAAATATGTTCATATTCTTTGAAGCTTCCCCTTTAACCAGTTAAGTGTGTTTGACGACTATATCCGTCATGGAGATGTGGCAGAATTTTGTGTTATGACGACCATATCCGTCATGCTGTAAAATTTTGTTACAATTTGATATTTAAATTGTAATTTTGGCGAAAACTAAATTATATTCGTAATTTATAATATGTTTAAAATGTTTAGAGGTCAACACGAAATGAAATAAACAAATAAAAAGTGTAAATGATTTGAGATGGATTCATAAATTCTTGACAGCTAAGTCGTCATTGCTTGATTATCGCGACACACACTGGTGCGCGCTTTGCAAAAAGATCGCCACAGTTAACACTAGATTGCCTAAGGCAGTCATTTTGACTCCTTTTCAATTTCAATTAGAAAAACAATTGTGTATAGAATGACACAGCTTCTTAGAATTTTGTGACTTTTTGTACAACATATACAGTGGCGGCCATATACTTACGTACACCTCATATTTTAACTTTAAAATTTGATATATTTCTACAAAGCTCAGATAGTGGTATGAACAATTAATTTCTAAGAATCTTGAACCCTGATGTTCATATTTACAGTAGAACTTTGGCTTATTTAAAAAAAATGAGTACTTCGTAAATGTTTTCTTTTGTTCTGTCGGTTTTGCAGCGGACAATTACTTACGTACGCTCTTGTTTCGCGTAAACAATATTTACCAGTATTTAGTGGGCAGTGTTTGCAGTTAGACGTATTATAATAGTGCTGCAATGAGTAAAGGAAAAAATATTACGCCAGAACAACGGCGATTAGTGCAACAGCTTCGGAAGGATGGAATGTCGTACCGAAAGATTTCCGAGAAATTAGAGATTTCTGTTATGGCTTGCCATCAAGCTATACAACATATTACCCTTCATGGAACACCAAATAACGTTCCTCGTAAAGCGAGACCTCGAAAAACTGATCAAAGAACAGATCGCAAGATTCACCGATTATCTGAAGCGGACAGATTCAAAACTGCAGTTGCCATCCACAAAGAAATAGCAGCAGATCTCCATAAAAAAATAAGTTTTAGAACTGTCCAGCGAAGACTTAATGAGTTTCAACTATACGGACGCGTTGCCAGAAAGAAACCGCTCATTTCAGAAAAAAATCGTCGGGCTAGGATTCCTTTTGCGAAAGACCATTTAAACTGGACACCTCAGCAGTGGTCCAAAGTAATTTTTACAGATGAATCGAAATTTAATCGATTTGGATCTGATGGCAAAGTATACGTGAGACGTCGCAAAGGAGAAGAATTTCATAAAAATTGTATTAAACCGACTGTAAAAGGTGGTGGTGGGTCGGTACTCGTTTGGGGAGCTATGACAGTAAGAGGTACTGATCCTATTCATCGCATAACTGGAATCATGGACAGATACGCATATTTGGATATTGTAAAAAACGTATTACTACCATTCGCCGAAGAATATATGCCACAGGAATGGGTCTACCAAGCAGATAATGATCCAAAACATTCCGCTAAAGTCGTCAAGACATTTTTGAGTGACAATAATATTCGCGTAATGAACTGGCCAGCACAATCTCCGGATCTAAATCCAATCGAGATGCTGTGGATTGATGTCGACAAACATGTACAAAAGCAGAAACCCAAAAATATTGATGAATTGTACATTATTGTACAGGAAGCATGGAATTTGATACCCGCCAGCAGATGTGTTCGACTTATCGAATTCATGCCGCGAAGGTGTGCCGCAGTTATAAAAAATAAGGGTCTACATACGAAATATTAATGTATTATAATTATAAGTTAAATAAACATGCGAAAATATAGGTGTTTCGATGTGTACTTAAGTATGTGTCCGCAGAAAACTTGACACTTCGTCATAAACATACGAAAAACTTTTTAATTATAACAAATTAAAGAAAGCTATTTTGAAATCTTAATATGCATATTGTAAACCTATAAAAAATATAATTGATTTTCATATATTCGTGTAACGTATAAGTGTAGAGAAAATAATATTTAATTCTAGTAAGTGTACGTAAGTATATGGCCGCCACTGTAAATGCGTTTATTAATAATTGTAGTTACCTCCGCCCTCCTTCATTTCCGGTATATATATATGTGTTCTACCTATATTGCCCCAAAGCAGTCAAAATGAATCAAAGTTTCAGTCTTTCTAGTGTTAACTGGTTAAAATGAGCCCTTCAGAACGATGGAGCCTCAAAAATTTACGTCTCTACAAGCTAGAAAAGGACGCGGGGTACCCCGGTTTCAGGTAGGCAAGTCACGCATTCAGCTATTATGATCGGTTGTTTTACATCACTGGCCTCAAAACTATACAAGGAGACTTCGTACGCGATTAAATGACTCTGTTGGTACCTAGCAAAGTATATTAGTACTTACTTTTGACGAATCACACATTTTTTAATCATAACTTCATTCATAGATATTAGTTCGTATATTTATTGTTTATATTTTAAAAAAGGCATCATTACTTGATAGAATCCGCAAAAAAGTGGTGATTTCTTTCTATCGCAATAGGATAATAGTGGGTTATGATCAAAAGTATGGAAAGTATTGTGTGTGGTTGAAAAAAATTTAATGACAGTTAGTTCGTACACTAACAATAAGTACGGAGCCATCATTATCGTACGAGCAAGTCCTACTTTATTTTCTTTATTTGATAATGACGCAAAGCTGAGAAAACTTTTAGACCCTGTTATTAATAATGCTGTTGCCAAAGGAGCTTATAAATAATCGGTATATTTAATATATTCATTTTGTGTTACATAATTAAATGCTATGTTCGAAAAAGATGATTCTGCCCATTCAAATAAATCTTTAAGAGTGAGAAATGAATTTTTTCGAACAATCTTTGTAAGCTAACGTACATTGTAAGCTTTTTAATGCTCCCTTCAATAGGATAGCATGACCCCTCTATCGTGAGTAGTTGTACAAGAATGCCATTTTGCAAAAACACCGAAATCACTTAAATGAATAGTTGAATTAATAAAACTCTTTTTGCTTTCATATTGCGTAGCTATCTCGAGAGATATGTTTTCTACAGCCTAATGACTTTTACTCTCTTATTATTTTCAAACCGATAACCAAACAAATAGTTCACGCTTATATTACTTTAGGATTAAATCTAACATAACTATAAGTGTATTATTGGCCAAGAGTGAGTACTAATATACATTACTAGGTATGAACAGCGTCATTTAGTCGTATACGAAGTCTTGTCGTATTGTTTTGAGACCGGTGGATATAAAAACCGATCATAATAGCAGAGCACACGACTCACCTACCTGAAATCGGGGTACCCCGCGTCCTTTTACAGCTTGTAGATACGTCAGTTTTCGAGGCTCCATCGTTCTAAAGGGCTCATTTTAAAAGGGAAGCTTCGAAGAATATAAACATATTTTTTTTTAATTTTAACCCTTTATGCCCCTCATTGAGAAAAACGCAAAAAAAGAATTTGTTTAAATTTTTCAACATTTTATAACAAATTGACAAAGTTAAAAAAATATTTTAAAATAGCCCAATCATTCGCAAATAAAACAAAAAAAATTTAGCTAAATCGGTTCAGTAGTTTCTGAGAAAAAAATTCCCAAGTGGACCCCATTTTCGCCAAAATGGGCAAAAATTGCAAACTTTGACGGCTTGTCATTCATTAACAAATTCGAAACCTGCAAAATGATGACTTAACCCCCCCCCCCCCCTAGTTTCACATGGACTACAACATATTTCGATTAGAGCAAAATCGGAGATAGTGACTTTCAAAAGTGATCGATTTGGCGTGGAATGACCCATATCTAATAAACATTACAACAAACAACAAATTCCAAAAACACGTATCCTCTATTTTTGTCCATAGTTTACGTACACGAAGTTGCAAAACAATAGATCAACATTTAGTGCAAAAATTTAAACAAAAATGATAAATTTTCAAAATATTATTTAAACAAATAAAGTTTATTGAAATTTTTTTACGCACAAAAATTTCCTATTTAAAGACCAACAATTTACAAAAAAAAGAATCCAATTATCTTCATTAATTTCGGAGATATTCGCAAAAATATGATTCCAACCCCCAACTTCGAGGGCTATTTTCATCCTTTTAATGTGAACAGTGGCCGATAAAAAAAAATACGTGTCAAATATTTTCTTGAGAATTATCTTTTACATAAGTTTCATTAAAATCGGTGTGTCGCGATTCGATATGTTTCCTTGTAAGATGCGTCCACACAATAAAATATACGATCGTTTACGAAATAAAAATTCTCACGAAAATTTGCACGAAACACAATTTTTTTTCCGTCCAGTCCCAAATCGCACGACAAATTCAAGTTTTATCCCACTTATGAATATTTTGTAGTACTTTTAACTAATTAAAACATTTATTAACGAAACAATATTTAAATATTTAATTAATTTTTCAAGAAATTACACGCATGTCTTTAACAGTTCGAGGATAACATAAGAGTGGTTATAAATTAAATGAACACTCACGGCATTCATGCGTTTTTCAACGAACACACGTCACCACTTGCAACCCCCATTCACTCTATTTACACTTCAAGGGATAATCATAAACATTAACGGGTCATACAATTAATAAAGAACCAATAAATGCCTACATTATAATGATATTCTGTATCATTATTATCTTACATCTGTAATATAACATTAAACAACCTGTTTAATTAATACAATAAAAAAATGTTTAACAAATTAATACTTAAGTTGTATTTTTGCTCTATGTTGTACATATTACATATCGATTTAATTCATATTGGTAGGTTCAAAGTTTATTATCTGATAGCCAACTTTGCTCTCAGATGAAGAGAGAAACAAAAAATAAAAAACATTTTACAATAAAACGAACAGCTTTTTGTTTTTATTTGTTTTTATTCTTCATTTCGTTTAATTATAATAATATAGCAGACGTATTACTGTATGTCGTTTTTATGGTTCTTCACAAACATACAGCGAATCTACAACCTATAAATACTCTTCTACACGTGCTTCATTTTTCAAGGAACGATACACTTGGAAGGTACAGAGGTCGGCGTAGTTAGTTAACGATCCAGTCACAAACCTAGTGTGAAACTGGACCTATTTTTTTTTAAGCCGCCGATATACTCAACCTCTGCTCTTGTTAACTTCGTCTCGAAATAACTAGGAGTAGCTGATGATACGAACGAGTTCGTGGAAATAGGATCGTTTCAGTGCACGTTGCCGTACAGCCTCGTGGATTTGCGCTGGTTGGCAATAGAGTAGAGGAGCGATGGTTTGGAGAATGGGAAGAAGGGTGAACAGGACCGGTAGAGGGCAGCGTGGGGCTGAATTTGGGGTGCGGAATATAAAAAGCGTGGTTAACGAGGTACGGCAGATTTTATGGCCAGATGGAGATGATGCGATATCCGGCGATTGATACCATACACGTGGGGTGTTCCAAGTTGGGTATCCGGCGCAATGATATATTTGTGCAGCACTCTCATTATGATGACCGCGTATGTAACACGCAAAGAGGACCACAGTAGATCGGAAGGGGGCTATAAAGACATTATGCTCCAATTATCACAAGTTACGAAACAGTCATTATTTTCAGGACGGGAGAAAATGAAGCGTAATGTATAGTACAACCAGGTGAAAATCCACTAGCACCAAGATTAATACGGTATCAAATATATATAAATGATAACGATGTCAGGAGATTTTATGCACGTTACGCGACGATCGTGCACCAATACGGAAGTAGTTCTGTGTTATCGTAACATGACTTTAATGGACAAGTAAACACAATAACATAAGTACTTGAAAATTTCAAGCACATACTGTTTTGAAATTGAAATACTGTAAACTATGTGTAGTTGTACCACTATTTATGTTGACATTGAAATTTTCAAAATACTATAATTTTCCTGCCATTAACAATATGTAGATTCAGATCCATTTAATTTACTGCTCTAAATTTTAATAGTATAAACTGTACTTCAGTTATATATATTTAAAACGCTGAGATCTCTAAAGAATTGTAATATATTTAATTTCACTATATAAGAAAAAGCATAAGAAACAATATCGTGCATGATAAATGTTTATTCGATTGTAACGTCCCGCGGAACCCTTTTTTGTACCATATCACACCCCAAATCTACTATCGACAGTAGTAGGCAATTGCCGACGGTACATTACGTACCTATTACCATATCTATCAAATTCGGCAGTCGGTACTCAGTATATATGTTGCTACGCGGTATTTCGCGGCTAGCTCGGTAATTGCCCGCGACCCCGCTTCGCCCGCGAATTCTCGAACGGCCCTTCCTGGCCTTGCCCGCGACTATGACCGTCGCGGTGCCTCCGCGGATTCGCGGACGCGTAGCACTTCGGCGCTCGATTCGAATCCGTTCAATATCGCCTTATTTTATTTTATAATTGGGCGCCAGACGCTTCTTAGCGTCGCGATAAGGAACTTTAACACAAAACGAGATTCTAAAGCGGAAAGATGGGAGAATCGTTTATGTCGACCTCGGGAAAACGCGGAAGACTCGAATCGGCGGCGGAACGGCTCGGTAGCTCAGTGACCGAACGAAATGGTAGAGTGGCGGGATTCGTCAAGGGTAAAGGAGCTAGACGCGGAGGCGGGCGAGAGTAAATGATTCGGGACAATCCGCGAGAAACCTCAATTTAGCGGTATTTGTTGAACAGCGGTGTTTCTTTAAAATCTAATTAACCTAGACGTACAGTGTGATCTAGTATCGGTATTCAATTTAACCGTCTCGTGCTCGGCGGAAGGCCGACGGACGATCTCCGCGAGATTTTAACCATGGAACGATAATCTTTGATATATCCTCGATTCCCGGAACGGTATGCAACGCAACGAAATTTCTACATATAACACAACTTAACAAAACGCGACGCAATTAACCGAATGGTCGTAACGCGACGAAACGCGACTTAATCTTACACGCGAATCGATTCTGTATCGGCGACCGTCTAGAGAGAGAAGGCGAGAAGTTGCGCGACAAACATGCACTTTACGATCTACTCCCGTACTAAGAGTTCGCGAAATCGAGACGTGGGAAGGCACAATATTGGCAAAGGCCTACTCGAGACGATACTGTAATTGTGGCTAACGCTGTACCATTCCACGGTACAGGTTCGGTGATCCAGCCGAGTGGCGATTCGAGAGATCGAGGAGCGATCTCTCGACGACGCGAAAAAGTCCGAACGTCGGGATCCTCGACCGTCCCGGACAGGGGCCCCGGGTTTTACCCTTCTAACTTAAACTAATTTCCCTACGATACAAAGCCACTCCGGTCATACTTTGCAGAACCTGCCCGTGAATGGCAAGCCAGGTGGTCCATAACCCACGATATGGTAATCTCGATTTCGCGCTCTTTTACATATATATATATATATATACAGGGTGTCCGCGCCAAAGTGTTACACCTTAATATCTCATGAACTATTGATGTCACGAAAAAGTGCTTATATGGAAATTGCAGGGTAAAAGAGGCCCTATGTTTTGGCAGAAGCAAAATTTTTTTATTGTTATTAATGTAAAAGATATGATGGTGAAGTTTCGTTTTTTTAAATGGAACTATAATTTTTTCTCGATCAAGTGATAGTGCTTTTCAAGACGAATTCATCAAGGTTTTATGTACTTACCCGATTTTTATTAGTTTTCGAGATATAACGCTTAGAAATTTACTGATTTTCAGCAGTGACATCTCGGTTTGACGAGTAAGTCATAAAAACGTTCTTATTGTTACGGTAAGTGCCGCTGGTTTGACTCTGCCTGCCGAAACAGATAGGCGGGGTGTATGGTCAAAATGGCAGGTCCGAAGAGTAAGGAACGTGAAAACTATTGTCCATTACGATTTAAGTTTTCTGTATCGAAGATGATATTAATTGTAATTTGGAAGGTTGGGACATTTATTTAAATGTTTCAGTACAAGGTAGGTATAAAGACAATTTAACAATATAACTGACTTGAAAAATAGAATACACAATGCATGCGTAAATATCCCGTGCGAAATTATGGAAAACGTCGAGAACGAATTTGTAAAACGTATACAAACTTGTATTTCAAATAGCGGAAAGCACGTGGAATAAATTTTTTGCATATTATTTTTTGTTAAATTGTCTTTATACCTACCTTGTACTGAAACATTTAAATAAATGTCCCAACCTTCCAAATTACAATTAATATCATCTTCGATACGGAAAACTTAAATCGTAATGGACAATAGTTTTCACGTTCCTTACTCTTCGGACCTGCCATTTTGACCATACACCCCGCCTATCTGTTTCGGCAGGCAGAGTCAAACCAGCGGCACTTACCGTAACAATAAGAACGTTTTTATGACTTACTCGTCAAACCGAGATGTCACTGCTGAAAATCAGTAAATTTCTAAGCGTTATATCTCGAAAACTAATAAAAATCGGGTAAGTACATAAAACCTTGATGAATTCGTCTTGAAAAGCACTATCACTTGATCGAGAAAAAATTATAGTTCCATTTAAAAAAACGAAACTTCACCATCATATCTTTTACATTAATAACAATAAAAAAATTTTGCTTCTGCCAAAACATAGGGCCTCTTTTACCCTGCAATTTCCATATAAGCACTTTTTCGTGACATCAATAGTTCATGAGATATTAAGGTGTAACACTTTGGCGCGGACACCCTGTATATATATATATCGGTAAATGAGGGGGCTTACCAAGGTGTCCAGACACTGGGCACGGAAACTCGGGATGATTCTTGTGTTTTTCCTCACGGAACGATAATTACTTTACGAAAACTTAGGTAAGTGCCGAATACAGAATAAGGATCCGCGAGCGCTTGCGCCGGTATTAGGACACCTCGTAGCCTTCCCCCACTCTTGGCCGGAGTCTCCGAATTCTAGCGAAGTCTTCTTCGGCAGGACCTCCCCCGGCTCCGCAGCCTCTCTTCTTCTATCGTAGGGCCGTAGCGGGGAAGCGGCAGGGAATCGGCACTTTCCTTGGGCGTACGTCGTTTCAACGCTGGCTTCTCTCCTCTTTCTCCGCAGCCTTTCTTGATCTATCGGAGGGTCCAAGCGGGGTAGCGGCAGACGTCGCTCCCTCGTTGACAGTGACTTCATTCTCCGGCGGTACATACAAAATAATACAGCGGCAGATTTCGTTCATACGATATTATACGCGCTTCGTTCTCTCTAGACGGTTTCTGCCAATGACCTATGACCTGTCCGGTCTCCTGAGGAGGCTCCTTGTGACGAGTATAAAATACCACGTCACAATGTATATATACAGGGTGTTCGGCTACTGGTGGGCATAATTTTAGGGGGTGGTAGCTGGGGTGATTCTGAACAACTTTTTCCTTTACCAAAATGTTGGTTAAAGCTTAGTTTTTGAATTATTAATGAAAAACATTGACCAATCAGAGCGCGAGAATAGCGCGCGCTCAGATGCGAGAGCGACGGGTGCAAGCGTGACGATTGACCCTGGTCGTGAACAAACAAGGCGCGCGATATCGGTAACATAGTTACCATCATCGGTAATACGTCAGCCGGTAAGTAGTTATAAAATTCACAACTAGTATTAATAAGTATAAATTTATTAACGAAACTAATTGTACGGATTAAGCGAAAATAAATGTAAAGATCAAGCGCAGTTTCTTTAGGTAATTAAAAAAAATGATTATTTGTTTAACGACATAAAATGAAAGAATACTCGGACGCTTACCTCATGAGTGAATTTACGATGCGAGAATTCCTCATTAATTTTGAAGTACATCGTCGTATGACAAGAAACCTATTTACTCGCTAAAATCCACAAGAGCATATCGATACCCGCTCTATGGGATTGTCAAGTAAAAAGGGTGACTGTCATATTTGATGTTTTCCGTATAATAATAGTACAATTTTCGGAACCCACACTAAACAAACACACAATCACACAAGCACCACGATTGTCCAGTCCTTGGTATCGAAACGTTAAAAATATCCACCTTTTTTCCACATCAATTCGTTTACGAAAGTTCCTCACCATGTACACATGACACATTATGCGCGATGAGAAAAAGAAAGAGACGCTACGATCGTGGCAGTCGGCAAAGATCAAAAGTTTGTTCAATTGTTTGCAATGTTTAAGCATTGCTAACTTTTTTATTAACCGACTTCGAAAAAGGAGGAGGTTACTCAATTCGATCAGTATATTTTTTTTTTATTATTATTTTCTATGTGTGCCCGCCGATTACGACTAGCTGGATGCACCGATCGGAACGAAACCTTTTGTATCTGGTAGGTTCTGACTCCCTATTGGTACCATTATCAAAAAATTTTTCATTTTTTAATTGCAAAGTGTTGTTATTGCAAAAAAACCGGCAACTTTTGAAATAAACTTTTCTCGATTTTAGTGCGCTTTGAATATCTCATCACGGACATGATTCTGAACAATTTTGTTCATATACAAATTTCGCGGAAAGCTTTAGTTTTCGAGATATTAGTGAAAAATTGTTGAAAATTTTTGAAATCAACTTTGGACGATTTTAATGTCCTTTTAATATGTTATCAGGGGCACGATTCTGAACAACTCTTTCCTTATCCGCAATTAAGGGAAAGCTTTAGTTTTTGAGTTATTAGCGAAAAACTATTGTTACTAGTATATCGAATTCTGCGTACGCCTTCGTGTCTCTGGTGGTGTATGAGTCAACATGCAGTCGCCGATTTTCTACTGTTTCTACAAACATGTCTTGTCGGCTGAAAATCAGTATACATGTATAATAACTATTGTTATTGCAAAATCCTATTCTTTGGTATTGTTATGTAAGAAATGTCTCACAGTATCCTATACAATTCTCCCCATTCCACTAAAAAGCGTGAAATAAAATAATTTTAAGAAAAAAAATACGCCGACTTCGAAATGCACTAAAAAGTATAAAATAATTTCTATTTCCTAATGAAGTAATTTCTATTTCATTCAATCATACAATTACGTAACAGATATGAATGAAACCTATTTACTCGTTAGGTAGCATATTAAATGCATTTCAACCTTTTCGGAGGCGGCGTAAAATTAAGAATACCCCAGTATTTTCGCCTTCGAAAAGGTTGAAATGCATTTAATATGTTACCTAACGAGTAAATAGGTTTCATTCATATCTGTTACGTAATTGTATGATTGAATGAAATAGAAATTACTTCATTAGGAAATAGAAATTATTTTATACTTTTTAGTGCATTTCGAAGTCGGCGTATTTTTTTTCTTAAAATTATTTTATTTTTCATCCATTTTTTCATAAAACTTTCTCCATCATATTCTTGACATTTTCCTGACTAAAATGAGACCAAACACGACGTAATTCGAGTCATATTGTTCTGTCAGTTTTGTTAGGATTTGGATCCATTATAAAATTGCGTTATACTTTTGTGTTGCGTATATCATTAAAAAAACCGCGTAAATGAAGTAGTTAGCTACCGTACTACGATTTGCGATATCAACAAGTCTAGTATACTCCAATTTGCTTATAGAATTCTGTCATACATACATTTTTATATTTGCTAAAGAAATTGTTAATTACAACTCTCTTTCTCGCCATTACTTGAATAAACCTAATTAATGAAAGGTATTAACCTATAGATTTCATTCTTTAACCACACGCCACCGCGATCCCACATTCTTTTACAATTAGTTATAGTAAAAATGAGTCGCTTAATAAGCAAAAGCCGCTCTTTGCTTCATAAGTGCTGTAAATACTTGAGTCTAGTACCAGGGACGTTACATACCAATAAACTGTGGCGCCCTTGGCACCACATACGCCATTGCCTTTTCTGTTTTCTATATTCTTTCTGTTTTCTAAAATTCTGTTTCCTGTTTTCTATCTTCTTTAGCTTTACGTTCTGTAATTGTTTTCACTTTCTATAGGG
Source organism: Megachile rotundata (assembly GCF_050947335.1). Lineage (NCBI taxonomy): Eukaryota > Metazoa > Arthropoda > Insecta > Hymenoptera > Megachilidae > Megachile > Megachile rotundata. Next base: position 2,262,469 of record NC_134987.1, on the reverse strand, counting down.
TCTCGCCGGGGCCTGGTCAGTGTCAACGCTCAGGCCCTTGCAAACCTCTTCACTTTCTGTTTTATGATTCTCTTCCGCTGTACCTCTCCTTTTCCGAACTTTCAACGGTTTTTCTGGATTTTCCCACTTTCTATATTTTCTCTCTTTCTAAATTGTTTCTTTCTTCTTTTACTGATGAGTTTTCGAGGAGAGGTTTTAACTAGCGACGACACAGTCCGTGAGAGTCATTCTTATAGCTTACATCGTTTTCACTGCTCGTACGCATTTTAATAAACTTGTGTGGAACGCAACATAGACTTGATTATTGTGTTTACCCTTATGCGATTCCCACAAAACATTACAGGTTGAATAAAATGAAAAATTGGGGAAACGTAAGAGTGAGGCAGACATAGAGGTAAACAATCAAAATGACAATCGCTAGACACGTTGCGCCTCATTTTTCATTTTACAGAAAATTTATTAATTTGTTCATCGAAAACGGACCAAACAGAGTTTTACTGACATGGCATAATATCCGCTGAACCCGATTTTTGTCACTTTATCACTTTTTAAAGGCACAAAGTCGAAAATACGCTGAAGCACACTGGCGATTGTAACGACTAATATTGCGGGTGATCTAAATAATTTTTTTAAAACCTTCAACTAGGGTTTTCGCGCGTAACCGTATAAAAGATATCGATGTATTTGTGTGAAAAACTGTCAATATTAAATCAAGATGTCTTTTAAAATAATAAAAAAGTACTTCTTGACAGTACCATTGTCTTTAATAGTTAACTGTTCAAAGGATCTGCATCTCAATGGCAGCAAGTTGTTTCATCTGATAATAATTTCGTGTTTCTGAAAACGCGACAAAGACGAAAATTCTCCAAAATAAATTTTGGTTTTAATTCTTGTATTTGTAACATGGTTGAAGGTTGCATTACAATTTGAGTAGATTGTATGTGCGTGTGCACATGTGAGAGTATTGTAAGCTTGTTTAATTCGTCAATTTTTCAACGTTCGTTAATAATATAGAAGTTAAATTAACTATTCTGTCATTAACTGTTCTCTCTCTTTTAAGTAGGTAATAGAAGTTTTACAAATATGTACTAAACGAGCAATATCAAGAAAACAAAACAGAAAAATTCTAAGAAATAGCAATGATGAAATAGAAACGTGATTGAAGCATATTTGTTACACAATAAAAAAGATCCAAGCAGAGAGAACGCATGAAAAAAGAAGAAAATCCTGTGGGCGCTTTCAGTAGCTCGGATTTTCTATTCGTTTTATGTCCTTTCAGAGGACATTTCATGTCCTTCAGCCTACAGCAGTACGAATCTGCCCGATAAAACAGTAGATGGGCCATTAGCTAATCCCTTGAGAGGTAAAACAGTGTCACAAGGGAGAAAACGGGAGGGTGGGAGGGGTAGGTGCCCAGCTAGGATAAAGGAAGAGTAGACGGAACGAGAGAAGGGTGATAGAGAGTGCCACTAGGGAGATTTCAGAGTATGCAATTGATTGGCGCGCCAATGACGCCAACGACGCTTGCCGATGTCGACGTCACTTGATTAGAATGGAGCAACACGAAATCCCTCTCTAACCGGCTAATGGCACACCGCAACCTGTGTTTACTGTGATCTCGGACTTCGCTGTACGCTGCTCGCGATTTGTCATTTGCAATGCCAATGAAATGATAGCTTTAAGTGAGATACGTGTACGCGATTTCGATAATTCCTTAGCACTTTGAGGCTTTTTCGATTATTCTTTAATACCTTCTATGCTATTATGTCTTTTCTTCTACAGAAATTACTGCTCCACTGCCGCAGTATACAAAGCAACATTTTATAAATGCAGTTTCTTTGCAGCGATTTCAATAACCGTCACAAATTCCTCTAATTTTCCAATTCCTCTAAGCGAATTGGGAGAAATGTTCTACATTAATCTAATTATAATATAATCTTTATATGATCTCGAATACGAACAATTTAAAAATGTTTGGTTTTGGCTACATAATAATAGATATCATGGCTGAAAATTCGCCAGTATATAACAGTATATCAATGTAATTACTCAATATATCTTGAAAATGTAACTTGAGACTTTCTTGAGATGACTCTGGATGATATCAAAAATAGATTGATGTACAGTGAGTTGCAAGAGTACTCGTACTCCCTGAATTGTGAACTTATTGTTAGAGCGATTGATATTTGTCTATAATACAAGTTCCAAAATTCTAATCAATAGAAATGCAGTACACTCCTCGTAAATGTGAAAAAGAGTTCTACCGTAAGATTAAAAGTTTAATCATCAATATTGGATGGGATCCCCTACGGAATCAGTCAACCGATGATCGAATATCGGTGAGACATATATTAATACAAGCAAAGGAATAGATTGCAATTTTTTTATTTCTTATTATTTTTTCATGAATCTTGTACGATCGTATTCGACTCGTTTTTCTTATTAAAATGACATCAAATACGATGTAAACACAATCATAATTACTTGTGTAACGGGTAATTAAAGTTTTTAACGTGAAAAAGGACGGCGAATGGAAAAGAAAGAGAGGTAAAATATTGAAACGGGCGGCAAACATGAAAGACTCGTGCGTGGTTTGTCTTTGAAATTCAAAAATTAAAATTATTTATTTTTTATGAATGAAACTTTGATAATCGTAATCGTTCCGTTTTTTTTATTAAAATAATACCAAACACGATATAACTAATTGTAAGACCATAATTACTTGTGTAGTAAGCTGCTAGGAGGAATTTGTATCTCTGCTGTAAACGTAAAGTTTGCCATTAGTGTGAAAGTCCAAAACTTTTATGGTTTGCTACATAAGTAATTGTGATCGTAATTATATCGTCTTTGGTATCATTTTAATCAGAAAAACGAGACGAATACAATGGTAAAAGTTTGATTCACGTAAAACCATAAGTAAAGAATTTTAATTTTCGAATATAAAAGACAAAACATGCACAAGTCTTTCATATTTGCCGAACCTCATCCCTCTTTCTTTTTATGTCGCTATCTTTTTCTATATTCGGCTCACTACAAAGAATGTAGTACCTATTCTATACAGTGAAAATCCAGAACCGAAGATTTAGAGAGAATAGTGTACATATACAGGGTGTTACCTGTAACGCTACTCACGATTTTTCTCCCACTTGCAGCCACCTTACGAAAAAAAGTTTGGAACAATATTTGCAGGGTATGAAGTGCACAATAGATATTAGTAAAGCAAATTTTGAAAACAGTTTGTTCTCTTCGCAAAGTCAAGGACACCTTGGGTTTTTTAAATAGGAACATACACTTTTTTTATTCATAGCTTTAGAGGCCATTGAGACGAATTCAAAACTTGTATTGCATGATATTTTTATTAATATATTACTAATATTAATAATATTAATATATATTAATATATTACTCGATTATTAATATCGAGTAGAATAAAAAAAAATGTATGTTCCTATTTAAAAAACCCAAGGTGATCTTGACTTTGCGAAGAGAACAAACTGTTTTCAAAATTTGCTTTACTAATATCTATTGTGCACTTTATACCCTGCAAATATTGTTCCAAACTTTTTTTCGTAAGGTGGCTGCAAGTGGGAGAAAAATCGTGAGTAGCGTTACAGGTAACACCCTGTATATTGAGACTACAATGCTCTCAAATTGAGATAAATTTTCTTAAAAAATGACATGTCAACATAACAGAAATGAAATTTAACGAGACCGCTGACCATGGGGCGACGGTATATAACAGCAGTTTTTCCGCTTTTCAAGTTAGTCGTGCGGCAACCCCAATCGGTGTAACGGTTTACACTCAAGGTTTCACCTCCGTGCTTATATGTATTCACTTTATCCATAAACACCTCTTTTTGCTGTAAGCGATTGAGTACTCTTATTCAAATATTAGAGACCCCCAATACTATTTTAACATTGTTCCCAATATCCATAAGTTTTTGTTTCTTTATTTCTTATTTCAAAGTTTCGTAGCCTTTTCTTCATCTTACAGGTGTTATCGAATTTATATCCGGACTTTGAGGTGGAGTTTCTAAGAAAATGTGTTGTATTATTCGAAACTCATTACTTCACTGTATAAGCTGTACGTTTCGGGTTTTTATCAGATTAGAAATGATAATTATTTTTGAAGTGCAACTTACAATCAGAAGTTAACAGCGCTCGTGAGGTAAAGAGCGGCTATTACCTATTGGACGACTCGCTTCTACAATAACTACATATGTAAATCTATAAGACTGTGGAGTTCGTGTGGTGTACGGTTAAGGAGAAATCCTCCGGTCAATACCTTTCGACAATTAGGCTTATTCAATTAACAAGTGAAGGTGATGAATTTTGCAATTAACAATTATTGCAAAAATGAAAAGTATATGTATTTAATATTATAATTTTAGTAATGCACAACTCTATAAAAAAAACTAAATAGACATTGTCGCATAATGAGCAAAAATTCAATAAATTAAGTAATACGTAATCGGTGAATGTAAAATGAATCTAATAAAAATGCTATTCGCTGGTTAGGTTAGGTTAGGTTTTATTTACCTTAACACGTTTCTTGGCATGTGGGGCATGTACGTCTCGGGATGAATTTTCTGTTCAGGCCATTTGGAATTCTCATTGAAAAATAAAGAATACTTTAAAAATTTATTGTAGAATCAAATATAGGCAACTTTACATCATGTCTACAGAGTCTATTGTAGCACGGGGCGTATACAGGGTGTCCCGTAACCAGTATTACTTCCTGAAAGGGGTTGTAGAGGACATCATTCTGAACAAGATTTTCCTTTGCAAAAATGGGGTTTGAAGCTTCGTTTTTGAATTATTAAGCAAAAACATGGACCAATCAGAGCGCGAGGATTTCGCGCGCTCAGAAGCGAGAGCGACTGTTTTGAAAATGACAGTCGATCGTGATCGTGAACAAGCGTATCGATACCACGTCGGTATAACGTCGGTATAACAGGAAGCTATTGAGTGAAAGTTACATCAAATAATGAATTAAGAAGTTAAGAATAATATTAGGTTCTTCGTAATTCGTAAACGAAAGATGAACCAATTAGTTGTTGTTTACCCAGACCAAGTATATTGTATTTATTTTACGCCTCCGAAAAGAAAAAAATAAATTCATGAAAATTAATTTTGTCGACACTTCGAATGAAGCAAACGAATAAATTCACGTTTCAAAACGAATGAGTACCTTGTCTATGAAATGGAATAAAACAGGAATGGAATATCTAATGCAGTACCTCATTGAAATGAAATAAATCAATTGCTGCGTACATTTAATTTTAAAAATAAAGAAACAACTTAAATAACACTTACCCATTGATTCATGAAGAAACTAGCTTCGGGTAGATCCACCGATCGGAGCATCAACAGCTGATGTCCTGGCAGAGTCAATGAACTCTCAATTTATTTCACTGTCTCTTTCTAATAATTGCACAACATAAGCACGACCGGTAAACGGACCGAATGAAAACGCGTGAACGATTATTCATAAATATATATGTATAAGTTACAGTGAAACACCGAAATTTGGAGAATGTCGACTTTCACCGGTGAATGTCAACATTCACATAGTCGCTTGGTGTATGTCCGAAATATTTGCTAAATACCCTTATTGAGCGAGCGAAGCGAGCTCTTCACTCGAACTTTCCGAAAATAAATGGCCTTTTTTAGCGCCCGAACTATGCAAAGAACCCAAACAAATTTGGTATCAATCGAAAGGTATTTGCCTCACGAATGGCCAAAACTTATCGCTTTTCTGTTTAAAGCTGATGCGTTTAAAAAAATTGCAACTTAATTATTTTTTACATGGAGCTCAATGGGGAAAACGGTTTTAGGCTCAAATTAAAATGTTTACTGACGATGTAAACATAGCAGCATAATATGGCTAATAATACAAGTTACATTGATAATAATAAGAGTAATAAGTATAATAATTATCATTCTGTCGATAACCAGGACAGCTTCGCTCGCTCAGTCCATCACGCCAGTGATGTTCCTAGTTTCTAACTTACACCGGTAAATGTCGACATTCACCATGCACTAATGGTGAATGTTGAACATGTCGGAGATTTATATTTTCTTCTCCGTAATTCAGTCGCTATAAAACGTCACAAGGGTGACCTAACTTTTTCTCCTTTTCGCAACTCTTTAAGCATACGTATTCTTCCGCCGTGGCCTATTTTGGTGTGAGTTTCATATAGTATACTGAACAATTCTTCATTGGTAACATAATACTGTACATTCGTTTCCCCTGGTTTTAATAGTATAATTAACTTGTCTTCATCATTCATTTTTAAAACGTCAAAACGTTTTAATCGTCTATAATCCAAAGGTGTGTTGCACTTAGTTTTAGCAGAAACTATATCAGAAAGTATTTTAGAGTACTTTTCTTGAGAAAAATAAAAACAATTGTCTTCTCGTTTACCCGCAATCAATGCATTCAACTTTTCAAGAAAAAGATCACAATTTACTGCAGTATCCATTCAGTATAAATTATGGTATCGGACAAAAATTAAAAAAATGTTGCTCGCATCATCAAAGTTTGCATAAGACTGACAAAGTTGACTGACTCTCAGCAGAACAAAGGATTTGGCGGGAGGGAGCCATTCGCCTCTTTGTCGGCTCCTCTCTTTTGGACCCCCACCAGAGCATATATGTGATTGTCGACATACACCGGTGAGGGTCCGAATGTACAAGAATGTAATGAAATATTCGATCTTTCACCGACGTATTTGGTATGTATTGTGTCAGATACTTGTACAAAAAATTCATAAAGATAGCCTTTTCATTTCTTTTTAGAAATTTCGTCAGAAACAAATGAGGTGCGCTTTTCATGCACGAACACGCACCTCCTCGATCCTTTGTCTTTTAGTTTCAGTTTGGCATTCGCACAGAGCATTCCGTATAATTTTTGATTAATTAATTTATTCATTGTTAAGAGTATTTTTCTGTATAACTTTGGTTTTCCAAATTTAATTTTTGACATTAAAAGAAAGAGTTTTTCAATTTCAAGTATTGTCATTCATCGGGTTTACGACAGTTGACATTCACTACTGAAAGTCGACATTTTCCAATTTCGGTCTTTCACGGTAAGATATGTTTAACGATACGCTATATTCTCGTTATAAGGTATCCGAATTGAGGAATCGAAATTATATTTTATTAGAAGACATTGTTAGACTGGCCACGGATCGCGGTTTCGTTCTCGATCGCGAGGCATACGTCGCGAACCGTTGCCATGCAACGATGATCTTGTCACGTAAAATTTACGAAGATAGAAAAATGACTCGTGTGATTTCTATTTGTAAAACTTTTTAACCGACTTCGAAAAAGGAGGAGGTTACTCAATTCGATCAGTATATTTTTTTTTTCTATGTATGTTCGTCGATTACGCCTAGCTGGGTGGACCGATCGGAACGAAACCTTTTGCATCTGGTTGGTTCTGACTCCCCATTGGTACCATTAAAAAAAATTTTTCATTTTGCAATTGCAAAGTATTGTTATTGCAAAAAAACCGGCAACTTTTGAAATAAACTTCGAACGATTTTAATGTCCTTCGAGTATGTTGTTAGGGGCGTGGTTCTGGACAACCTTTTCCTCTTGCATAATTGACGGAAAGCTTTTGTTTTCGAGATATTAGCGAAAAACTAATGTTATTAATATTAGTGGAATGCCCCGTGCTATGCACGGGAAAAACAAGAAAGGGTAATTACAATGCATTGTACCAAACCACTAACTAAGCTTTACCGCTCTGACATGCGACTTATGCAGCAAGATGAGTTCACGTTGACGTTGGTGTATTATTCCCATTGCTTGGTACAGTCTCCGTATCGTTCTAAAAATGCATCAATTTCATTTGTTAGAAAATTTATTGCGCAGGATCTGCCATTATTTTACGGATACTTTGACCCTTCCGCAGTTCTAAACCGTAAGAGATACACATGCGCAGTAAATTTTTGCAAAGAAAGTTAACAAAGAACAAATGGATGAAGCACCCTTAATCATGATGTAATTAGTTTGTACTTGTCCCTGAAAGAGTGTCCCTTTTTTTTTTTTTTTCTATGCATGTTCGCCGGTTTTTTTCTAGGTGGGTGGTCCGATCGGAACAAAGCCTTTCGCATCTTGTAGAGTCTGACTCCCCATTGGTACCATTACCAAAATTTTTTTCATTTTTTAGTTGCAAAGGATTATTGTTGCAAATAAAATTGAGAAACGAATATTCATGTTGTCTTTTACTTAATTATGCTCATGGCATTTACGCAGACAAAAAAAAGCCCGGAAGAACTGTCTCACAGTATCCTATACAATTCTCCCCATTCCACTAAAAAGCGTGAAATAAAATAATTTTAAGAAAAAAAATACACCGACATCGAAATGCACTAAAAAGTATAAAATAATTTCCATTTCATTCAATCATACAATTACGTCACAGATATGAATGAAATCTATTTATTCGTTAGGTAGTATATTAAATACATTTCAACCTTTTCGGAGGCGGCGCATAATTAAAAATACCTCAGTAAACGTTGCTGCCAATAATCAGTTGATTGTGGTATGGCGTATTGGAAATTAATAAATCCTGAGAAAGAATACGAACCATTATAGATATATCTGGTAATATACGTAAATGTAACGACTGCATCTTCATTTCGCAACGTTTTTGATATAAATGAAATTGAATCGACGTGTGGAAATTCGCATGTGGAAGCCATGGATCTAAGAACCTATAAACGGAGCCCACGACGCGAGAATTGTCAAATTTGTGGCAGATGGGCTCTATCTTTATAGTATATGTGGCGATCGAGTCTTTCCGTCGCATACTCTATGAATCTAGATAGACCATAGTTACATTCTATACGCACTAGCTATACAAAAATAGCTATACAAGCTTTGCCTATGTTCGGCTGTCCAAAGGTTGACATGTTCAAGAAAATCTTTGAATTTTGCGCCGCCTCCGAAAAGGTTGAAATGTATTTAATACACTACCTAACGAGTAAATAGGTTTCATTCATATCTGTGACGTAATTGTATGATTGAATGAAATAGAAGTTATTTTATACTTTTTAGTGCATTTCGAAGTCGATGTATTTTTTTTCTTAAAATTATTTTATCGTGATTGCGTGTACCCTAGATAAACTGTCTGCTGCTGCATTATCTTTCCCTTTCGTGTATTCAATTTCGTATTGGTATTCCTCGAGTTTAAGTCGCCATCGCATTAATCTAGATGAAGGGTCTTTACAATTATTTAACCATTTAAGTGCTTGATGGTCTGTTCGTATTAAGAATTTTCTACCTAACAAATATTGTCGTAGTCGCTTTATCGCCCATACAATAGCTAGGAGTTCTTTCTCTGTTGTCATATAATTTTTCTCTGGTGGATTGAGTGTTCTCGAGATATAACAACACGGGTGTCCGTTTTGCGACAATACTGCGCCTAATCCTTTATTACTCGCGTCTGTCGTGAGAGTAAAATTTTTTGTAAAATCTGGATAAGCTAACCCTGGAGCTTCACATAACTTTTGTTTAAGCGTTTCAAAACTATCCTGCTGTTTACCCGTCCAATGAAAATTAACATCTTTCTTTATTAAATCCGTCAAGGGTTTAGCAATTTTAAAAAAATTTCGAATAAATTTGCGATAGTATCTTACAAGTCCAAGAAATGATTTTACTTCTGTAGGCGTTCTAGGTACTCTAAAATCTTTTACTGCGGCAATCTTTTTAGGATTTGGTTTAACTCCTTCTGCGGTCACTAAATGGCCTAAATATTCTAATTCCGGTTTATGAAACTCGCATTTGTCTGGCTGTATTTTTAAACCTAATTCTCGTAATCTTTGCAGAACAATAGCTAAATTTTCATTGTGTTTTCCAATAGTATCCCCCAAAATAATGTCATCTAAATATACAAAACATATAACGTTTATTAAACCTCTTAGTGCTGTATCCATCATTCGTTGAAATGTAACGGGTGCATTTTTTAAACCAAAAGGCATTCGGTTATAATGGAAGTGTCCTTGGGGTGTTGAAAAGGCTGTGTATTTCTTTGAATCAGGATTCATAGGAATTTGGTGAAATCCTGAGGATAAATCGAGAGCAGAAAAGAATTTTACATTTCCTAATTGACTAAGGATATCTTCAACATCAGGTAGAGGATAAGCGTCTTGGTCTGTTAATTCGTTAAGTTTTCTACAGTCAATGACTACCCTCCATTTTGTTTACCCGAAGAGTCTAATTTTTTTGGAACTACTCATACTGGTGAATTGTACGGTGAATCTGATCCCTCAATTATATTTTTAATTAACATTTCATTTACTTGTCTTTCAATTTCAGCTTTATGGCATTCCGGAGGTCGATACGATTTGGTATTTATGATTTTATTTTCTTTTAATGTTATAGTATGTTTGGTAAGATTCGTACATGGTAAAAAATCAGTTTCGAGATTAAAAACATCAATATAATGGACTAAAATTTTTTCAATAGGTTTACGTAACGCGGGCTCTATATGATCTGTTCTCACTATGGTTTTTAATTTAGCAATTTGATCAATATCTTTAGAATTTTCAATTTCATTAGAGATTTCTTTATTTGTCTCACCTGAGATGAAGAAATATACCCGCGTTGGTTTATCTTCGAGGTAGATGGTTCGAACTCTTTTCTCTCCTGGTGTAACAATCTCTGGTTTCTGAAAATACAGGGTGTAATTATCAAGTTTAATTTTATCGTTTGAAATTTCATATTTATATTGCTCTAAACAAGGTATTCCTATAATTCCGTCTTCTATCAAAGGGAAATTATTTGGAACTATGTAAAACTTATGCGGTTTTCCGAAAATGATGATTTTAACATAACGATTTGTCGTATACTTGTCTTGGCCCATGTAGAACGTCCGAATTTCTGTATTAAATATTTCCGTGTCCGCTTTATCTTCTTTCATTAGATTTATCCCTACGCCAGTGTCGATTAAATGTACCCGTTCTCCTGCTGGTGGTCGAAATGCAACTGTGAGTAATCTTCCTATTGTTGTGTTGACTCGTGGTATCCCATCTCCTCGTTGTTTCCCTGTTCTTTGCTGGTCGTATACCGATCGCTGTCTTCCCTTTTCACCTGGTTTATTCGCGGAGGTGGTAGATTCCTTTGGCTTGGTAATTGAAAATTTTGGCATTGCGGAGCCACATGTCCCAATTTACCACATTTAAAACATTTGAGTTGTGCTTGTCCAGATGATCTTTCAAGTCGATTAGGATTATTTAGTCGTCCAGTATTCCGATTACTTTGATAATTATTCACAGCTGGACGTATTGGTCGATTATTATTATTGAAGCGCTTTGGTGGATTATACGCACGATTTACTTGCGGTCTTCTCCATTCACGTTGTTCCTCCAGCAAGTATCGTTCTATGTCAGCTGCTTTCTTCTCTGTTTCCGCTAGAGAAATCGGCTCATTGGCAAGCAAAATTCGCCCGATGTCATGACGTAGTCCCTTGAGGTATATTCTGTTAAACTTTTTCATGGTGGCTTCAAGCATTATTCTCTTGGTAAATGGTGCAGAATTTTCATTACCGACTGCATACGTGAGTTTATTCAAAATTCTTCGGAATCTGATATTAATACTTTGTATAGATTCATCGCGTCCCTGTTTCAAATCACGCAATTATTCACTATATTCGTCAGAAGTAACTTGATCCGCCACGTTGGAACGTAATGCTTCGAATAAGTCACTATAATTTTCTATAGACATATTGCGAATGCTCTGAGCCGCCCTGTCGACTATTTTGTCTACTTTGATCGCTTTCAAAAGTAAATCCCTTCCCAAACACCGAACTCTCTTTTCGCGAACTTCCTTTATAAAATCTTCCACCCCGACGTCATCTTCTCCGTTTAACGATGGAATATATCTTATCAAGTCTTTTGCCGATAACATTGTAAGTTGTTGTGGCGTTTCATCGAAATCTTCCTGATATCCGCGTATATTTTCGTTATCGTCTTCCTCGTCCGACGGAGGTGGTATTTGCGCCCGAGTAGTCTTGTCCTTTCGTTTCGTGTTAGTTTTAGCTTCCGAATGATTAATTGATTCGAAATCTTCCGTAACAAATGTTTCCTGACTCCCGAGTCCTAATTTCATTTCAGCTAACGTTTTTCCTAACATTTCGATTTCTTTCACGCGACGTTTATTTTCTTCATCTGACTGCTTAGTTAATATTTGAATTTGCCGTTGAACTTCAGCTACGTTTTTTGCATGTATTTCATTTTGTCGCTGTAATACGTCAAACACTTGTCTTAAAGTGACTACGTTTCCCATCTTAGATATGGAGGCCTTATCTTTTGACATTTTCCCGAAAATAGCTACTTCTTCAGAATCTTGGCTATCGAAATTTGAACGTTTAGTTCTATATCGAGTGAAAGAATCCAGTTTACCTTAATATCCGTAGAAATGGATGTCCGTAGAATATCCTTTATTAAAGTATCACAAAGATTCATGGATTGTGAGGTTTGTCGCCGAAGATGACCCGTAGTCCAAGGTTGATTCTTCACGTAGGTAGAATATCGCTTGTTTTCTTGACGAGCACTTTCACAATCCTGGCAGGATCGCCAAAATGTCACATAAAATTTACGAAGATAGAAAACTGACTCGTGTGATTTCTATTTGTAAAACTTTTATTATTTTGTAACGTTCAAATGGCTGGTTTCAGAGTCGGGAAAAAAACTGAGCTTCCAAAAATGGTTGAGGAACTTTTATGTCTTTTGGCTTGGTGGATGTGGTGGGATCAGGAATGAGTAATGGTTAACAAAGTATGATTATTGCAGTGTTTACAGGTTCAGGGTGTAAGGGACTTAGGTGACGCATGGATGGATGACGTGTTGTTTGGATGGGACTGTTTGTTACAATCTGTTGAACGACTGCGGCGTCGATTGACAGTCATCGTTTATTGTCGAAAGAAACGTGTCGAAATAAAATGTTGGTTTTAATCGAAAATTCTATTTTCTTGCTTTCAAGACAGTATAGATAAAATTATTTATGAATATTCGTTCACGTGTTTTCATTCGTCCCATTCACGTGTCAGACTCACAGTGAAAATTAGTGAAAATTAGTGAAAAGTGACAGAGAAAAATGATAATGAAAACTAATAATGAAAGATGACAGTGATAGGTGACAGTGAAGTTTCTTGAGAGTTTTTTGAAAGTTTCTGTATGATGATTTATTTATACTAACAGTAAGGATCGGTGAATCGTACCAGTGACAGAGATGCATTTTCATCGTGAGTATTTGCGGTTCAATGGGTGAGTTACATTTAAATTAGTTAATTATTCAACTCAAATTTTTATTTGTTGAATGGATAGGTTATTCAATTTTTTAAAAATGAGAATTTATTCTTTTTCATAATCACAATATCTAACGAGAATAATTTTCCATATTTCATCTATTATTTCTTTGCGATAACAAATAAACGTATCGAATAAATTCGACTTATTCTGATTACGTGAGTAAGGACTACTTTCTTCATTACTTATGCATTAATAAATGATAATTCAATAATAATTCAGACTTTTTCATTCCTTTTTCAATGTAACTTTCATCTAACAGCTTTCTATTACACCGATGCTATACCGACGTGGTATCGATATGCTTGTTCACGATCACGATAGATCGTCATTTTCGTAGCTGTCGCTCTCGCGTCTGAGCGCGCGAAATCCTCGTGCTTTGATTGGTCCATGTTTTTCGTTAATAATTCAAAAACGAAGCTTTAAACCTCATTTTTGTAAAGGAAAATCTTGTTCAGAATGACGGCCTCTACCACCCCTTTCAGAGAGTAACACTAGTTACGAGACACCCTGTATATGCTGTAATTCCAATATAACGATTACTGCCTGATCAAATGAAGTAATTTATAATTAATCGTTTGTGTCGTTTAAGAAAACTTACAACGTACTGTAAATCAGGTAGGATATACAGCAATAATATAGTTTTTAAAAAATTAATTTTATTATTTGCAAAGGATGAATGTTTATGCAACATCTATTACTTATTCCATGTTCTCGAATACTTAATTTGTAAAAACAGAAACTTTTAAGTGTCTAAAAGATGGTATAGAACAATACAAATGTATAACAAAATAAATGGATCTTAAAATCAGAATACAGATGCAGTAGAGGAAACAAAAATTGTGCAAACTATTTCTTACGCAATCCCTAAAGTTTCAGTTTACAGGTTATAATTCTCCAACAATCACGTACCTATCAAATTACTTAATTCTACAACTATCAATAAATTGCAAATTACTTAATTCTTGGCATGGAAGCTACAAAATGAAATTAACCATTTTCAATTTAGTAATTTGTAGAAGGTTTTGAAACATATTTTCTAACAATAGGGAAATTCCTCATTATGTCTGCACTCTGACAAAAATTAAACGTTGATCAAATAAGCAAAAAGGTAAAATGTTAAGCATAAAGGAAACGATAGCTCACTACGCATATTTTGGTATGGAAGAGCTATTATTAAATTTGTTACGATACAAAAGTGCATTTACAGGATTTATAGAAACATTAATGTTAGTTTTTAATATCGATGGCATTCCACCTTCAAAAAGTTCGTAAATATAATTTTAGACCACTTTGGACAAAAGTAGATTAAAAGATTGTGCAGTGAAATAATATTACTACTACTAAAATAATTTTATATATAAATTAAATAATATTTTTAAATTGTTAATCATTTCATAGTAAGACTTATTGTAAGTGTAATTCTTTATTACTGCTAATTAATTTTCAATAGCTATGACTTTTGATCAATTTATTACTCACTTTATTGATAGCCAAAGAATTTTTCTCGACGCAACTTTTCTCGACGCAACTTACAAATAACGTAAAGAAAGATAAAAAGAATAATCTCATTCTGTCAAACTATACCAAGCTGATCCTTCAGCTTTCAATGTTACAGTATCAAATTGAAAAGCTGAAAACGTAACACGGCTCTAGAAATACATTAACAATTCATAGGGGAATGAACGATTTCAAAATATCGAAGTTGGGACAAAGCCAAGTGCTAGGGAGTGGTTCCGAATGAAGGAAGATAAAAAATGTAAAATAATAAAAGGAAAACGGTTGGATCTCTTACGGGGAATGGTGCAAAGTATTTTGCCATTTATGGAGGTTGAAGTTCGTTACCGGCCGCGTCGCGGAAATGGCAAAACCTTGTCAGTCAGCAATCGCAGAAATACATCGTGAAACAAGAAAGATAAAAAGAGGAAGGGCGTCGGGCGGCCGAAACAGAGAGAGAAAGAACGAGCAAGAATGAAGGAAGCAGATTGTACTAACATACAACCCAGGTAGACTGCGTCGTGCGTCTGTGCAAGCGAATTAATTTAAGTCTAGCGAGGCTCTAGTAATTTGCGCAATTTTTCTAGCTTTCCTCAATTTTCTACCTTCTTCTTCTTCAGTTCGTCTCGCAAAAGACGAGATATCGGTTCGTACCTTTATCTATTTCAGCTTTATCTTCCTTGCTTCCTTTCGCCGTCGCCACAAAATTGATAGGATTAGGCGATTTCAACCAAATTAAGTTTGATGCATAATCAATACCTTTCAATTTTACGTTGAATAATAAAGGACGGACGCGCTTCTCAATATAAAAATAGATTATCATACATATTATCATTTGATAATATTTTCATATTTTATAAGCATAAATCATATAGATTGTGCTGAGATTAAAATAAAAGCACAAACAGCAAATCCGCATGTTTGAGGTCTGCGTACATACAAATATTCATAATAGAAAATTGATAAAGCGCATTGTAACTATCAGTGATATATACAGGGTGTCCCACGCAACTGATACAGGACGTTTCTTCTGAACGGCTGAGATAGAAAGAAATGTTATAAATCAAAATTAAATGGTATCAGGCTGTGCAAAATGTAACTTATGTTATGCACTCTTGTGCATCGGGGCGTCAGGAAAATGTAACTGCACTTATTTTCTCAATCGAAACCCATGTTTTTGATCGCACCAATCGATACAGTTTCTTGTGCTCATAAGTATGTTAACACTTATTCTGCAGATTTAAATTTATTAACTTTAAATCAAAGTAACATTTAAACTCTTGAACAGTAGAGTCATCTTAACCGACATGTACACTGAAATACTTGTAAAACCCGAGTTCGACAAGAATATATGTATTGTTCATTTTTGTACTTAATTACTGTCTCAAGTGATTACAACCGAAATCCAAAAACCCACCTGTAGGTGTAATTTAGCCGCTCAAGATATATCGTTAAATCTAGTTGCGATATACTAACATTTCCTGTGGCACCCGGCGTTAGTAATACGTTGGCATATCCCCACGTCTACTTCCTTTTGTCACTCGGGTTAATTAACAAAATCTGAGTTAGCCTAGTTACAACTATTATAATTATATGCAGCTCTCAGCTACGTGGCCGTACCCCTCCGGCCCGTAACATAACCAAACTGTTACAAAGTCTTGTAGCCGATGGACACGGTCACCGATACCGTTACATAATTGTAAGGGCATACGCCGAAGGGGTCCCACTACCTTACTCGAGATTAAAAGCGCAAACGCGCACTGATTTCCTTCTCTACTACTATTTTCACACTGACCGATGTGTGTGTCGAACCAACGATCAACACTATGTCAATAGGTTAATGAAGATGGCCAAAATTGGTTTAAGACCTTCATAAATTAAAAAAGAACACTTTACGATTCTTAGCAGGAATCGGGACCGAGTTCATGCGAGGCTTGGTCGTTCCCACACCCCGCCAACTGATATCTACTAGCTGGGGTGATATTTCAATTATATTTCAACACAAAATATTATCGTTCTGGAAATTAAAAAAAAATAAGATATTTTCAGAGTTATAAACGTGGTTTGTAACGTGAGTTTTTTTACAAACAAAAAATTTAAATTGTCATGAAGATATTCACATAAGTACTTTACACTTTACACAAGTACAATTTACGCGTTTAGATCTTTCGTATATCGAAAACTACTAACAGTATGCGCCCATAACGCGGAACAAACAAGATACAGAAATTAAAAATTCCAATTTATCCGTATTTTTCTTTGAACCCATAGTTTACGTATGTGAAAGGGTATAGCCGGATAAGGTGGTCAAATGTGCTCTTGAGTCAAATAAGAAACCCAATTCGTCAGTCGGTAGCATATCCAAAAAAAACATCTTACACCAAGTTTCAACCCCCTATCTTATCCGTGGGGGTAGTAAAAGGGAAAAAATGGAATTCCGGTTTTTGGCCCATTTTGCCTATTTAATTTCGTAAAAAAATTCTGCAAAAATTCTGAGACATTGAGGTCCTCGTAGCGCATATTACAGAATTTTTTCAGATTTTTCGGTGAGATTCGCCGTACTTAAAACAATAAAAAACTGACATATTCCTTTAAAACAGTACTTTCTGCTTTGAATTTGCGTGCTTTTTTTTGCCAGTATATGTATTAAGTAATTTTCAATAGACTACATTTACATTCATAATTACTACAAATAATACATTAGTTAAAGAAATAAAATTCATTTATTTGTAACACCGGTGGGCTCTCGGTGAGCCTGCGCTCGCCGGAATTCGCACAGTTGGCTGTCCGGGGTCGCACGCAGTACAAGTGTCGCAAGGAGGGCAGGAATGCTAGGAGAGTGGAGTTTCACCACTTTGCCGATTATAGGTCGGGCCGGCTGCAGATAACACACGCCGTCCTCCCCTGGCAGGAGACCGTGAGCCCAAAGACACGCTGCAGACAACACATTCGTGTCTTTTTGGCGGTCAGGAGTCCCCATTTCGAAATGTAGCCACGACGACAGGACAGGGAGATACAGAGGAACTCAGCAGACAGTAGGCTGCACACACACTTGTGGCGACACCTATTTCCGGTTTGAAAGCGCGGCGGAAAGTGCATATCCGCGCGTAGGAGAGTCTCATTCTCTCGTGGAACACATAGGCGAATGAATGCGTTATTAAGGAAATTCAGTGCTATTTAACTCTGCGACTTTTGTCTTAGTGCGCGAACACGTTGTATAGGCTTTTTAACCCGTACTTATTTTGTTATAAGTTATTGTTGTTAAATATATTCGTAAACTCTTGTTGTTGATTTAAACACAGTGCAAGTTATTTATCCCTTCATACGTCGGTAAGGTAGAGATTCTTGTTTCCCTAAGTAGAACTCTACACACTCCGTACTGTTTCCGCCCTCTGTCGGAGGAAAGAGGAATACAACCAAAAATAGTTGGAGAGCGGTTTGCACGGTGACGATTTCGCTCGCTACGATTCGGATACGGATTGGTGCGCTCGCTATAACGGTATCGGACGCTCTCCGCTGGTAGGGCCTCTCGCGCGGTATTATATCGCGACAGGTCGCGCAATTAGCTGCGAGAACCGCGGTTCGCGCCCTCTATCGGCGGCACGAATAGTTCGCGCCTCAGTTATCGCGTTATACAGGGTGTTACCTGTAACGCTACTCACGATTTTTCTCCTACTTGCAGCTACCTTACGAAAAAATGTTTAGGACAATATTTGCAGGGTGTGAAGTGCACAATAGATATTAGTAAAGCAAATTTTTAAAACAGTTTGTTCTCTTGGCAAAGTCGAGGTTACCTTGGGTTTTTTAAATAGGAACATACATTTTTTTTTATTCATAGCTTTAGAGGACATCGAGACGAATTCAAAACATATATTACATGATATTTTTACTAACATATTACTCGATTTACAGAAGTGGAAATGTGAAGTAAAAGACCGGAATATTACGCGATGGAAGACGGCATACATTTTGAACATGTAATTAAAGTGTATTTTTCTTACATTCTAGTCGCGTGTTTACATACAGTAATCTCTTTGGAACCAAATAATGGTTACACTACCAAAGTCAAAAGCTAAGTACTTAACATTTCCACTTCTGTAAATCGAGTAATATGTTAGTAAAAATATCATGTAATATATGTTTTGAATTCGTCTCGATCTCCTCTAAAGCTATGAATAAAAAAAAATGTATGTTCCTATTTAAAAAACCCAAAGTGACCTCGACTTTGCCAAGAGAACAAACTGTTTTAAAAATTTGCTTTACTAATATCTATTGTGCACTTCACACCCTGCAAATATTGTCCTAAACATTTTTTCGTAAGGTGGCTGCAAGTAGGAGAAAAATCGTGAGTAGCGTTACAGGTAACACCCTGTATATTAATTAATTTTACGTCGTAGACGGCCGTATTCCAGAACATAAGACGATCCTTCAACTGTAGATTTGGTTAAGCGATTAAGAGTCCTGCCTCGTAATCTCTGCATACTTTTTTGTCGTCAGTTCAAGTCCGCTGGACTTGGTTTTTTCCATGTTGTTTTTCATTTTCTTTTTCTTTTGCAATAATTTTAATATAGATTCAAAGTGTTCTTAAATAATTGTTAAACATTTCTATATTCACGGGATACAAAACATCTGCAACTAATAGTATACATGTACAATAGTATATAATGCATGTAATTATATATACAGGGTGTCCCGTAACTAGTGTTACTCCCTGAAAGGGGTGGTAGAGGACGTCATTCTGAACAAGATTTTCCTTTGCGAAAATGGGGTTTGAAGCTTCGTTTTTGAATTATTAAGGAAAAACACGGACCAATCAGAGCGCGAGGATTTCGCGCGTCGAGAAGCGGGAGCGACAGCTTAAAGTCCAGCGGCTGAACGCGAACGCGATCAAGAGTCTTTGCCTCGGAACAGTCTAAACATCCAACGCGAAGTCTTTACATCGAAACTCAGTTAAATAACGAACAGAATAATTAAAAGTATTGTTTATTTATTCATTCATCATGAGGGAGGAACGAAATTAATTATGCGTAATTAATGCAAGTTATGCAAATGAAATTTATTGAATATTGCCATTCGTTATCGATGAAGAATGTGAAATTAAATATTGAAAATTTTTTATTTTACTTCTAACAATAATATTAGTCAATGAATTTACTCATTTTAATGAAAAATAATTATTCAGTTCGCAAAAAAAGAGTTTCAATTTAATATCTAATAAATGTATTAACCGGTCTACCTTACATTCACAGGAAATTTATTAAAATAGCACTCACCCATTGTTTGAAAATAATCCTGTTTGAAAATAATCCTTCAATGAAAGCGTTGGGGGTCCTGAGTCGTCCCGCTGATCATGACCTGCCGTAACATCGGCACCGTATACCACAGCTGACAGCACTCAGAGGTCACTGCACTGACTTCAGTTCACAATACGATCATTTTCACTGTCATTTTTCAGCAAATCTTTTCAGCTGCTTTCTTCACGCCGCGGTTCGCGTTTGTAAAGCGAAAATTCACTCACGGTTCCCGAGTCAGTCTATCGAAACAACCCATTTTTTAATAAACGAGAAACATTATCCGCGTTATATCGCGTTTGGTCTCATTTTAATCGGGAAAACGTCACCAATATGTTTAAAAGATTTTAACGCGCTTCTGCCCAAACGGTAAAGCGGCACTACTTTTCGCGACCATTCTCGTACGGAACGCGAAACACAACTGCCGAACAGAATATGCAGCCGTTTTTCTAAAACAGTTGAACGTTCTTGACGCGGCGACGAGCCGTGCTATTGCGAACGTTTCTGGAAAAATACTACACAACTGAATATCTACGACACGATATTACCGATGTATTGTTATGGGTGTAGTATTTTTCCAGAAACGTTCGCAATAGCACGGCTCGTCGCCGCGTCAAGAACGTTCAACTGTTTTAGAAAAACGGCTGCATATTCTGTTCGGCAGTTGTGTTTCGCGTTCCGCACGAGAATGGTCGCGAAAAGTAGTGCCGCTTTACCGTTTGGGCAGAAGCGCGTTAAAATCTTTTAAACATATTGGTGACGTTTTCCCGATTAAAATGAGACCAAACGCGATATAACGCGGATAATGTTTCTCGTTTATTAAAAAATGGGTTGTTTCGATAGACTGACTCGGGAACCGTGAGTGAATTTTCGCTTTACAAACGCGAACCGCGGCGTGAAGAAAGCAGCTGAAAAGATTTGCTGAAAAATGACAGTGAAAATGATCGTATTGTGAACTGAAGTCAGTGCAGTGACCTCTGAGTGCTGTCAGCTGTGGTATACGGTGCCGATGTTACGGCAGGTCATGATCAGCGGGACGACTCAGGACCCCCAACGCTTTCATTGAAGGATTATTTTCAAACAGGATTATTTTCAAACAATGGGTGAGTGCTATTTTAATAAATTTCCTGTGAATGTAAGGTAGACCGGTTAATACATTTATCAGATATTAAATTGAAACTCTTTTTTTGCGAACTGAATAATTATTTTTCATTAAAATGAGTAAATTCATTGACTAATATTATTGTTAGAAGTAAAATAAAAAATTTCCAATATTTAATTTCACATTCTTCATCGATAACGAATGGCAATATTCAATAAATTTCATTTGCATAACTTGCATTAATTATGCATGATTAATTCCGTTCCTCCCTCATGTTGAATGAATAAATAAACAATACTTTTAATTATTCTGTTCGTTATTTAACTGAGTTTCGATGTAAAGACTTCGCGTTGGATGTTTAGACTGTTCCGAGGCAAAGACTCTTGATCGCGTTCGCGTTCAGCCGCTGGACTTTAAGCTGTCGCTCCCGCTTCTCGACGCGCGAAATCCTCGCGCTCTGATTGGTCCGTGTTTTTCCTTAATAATTCAAAAACGAAGCTTCAAACCCCATTTTCGCAAAGGAAAATCTTGTTCAGAATGACGTCCTCTACCACCCCTTTCAGGGAGTAACACTAGTTACGGGACACCCTGTATAAAGGGGTGGTAGAGGACGTCATTCTGAACAAGATTTTCCTTTGCAAAAATGGGGTTTAAAGCTTCGTTTTTGAATTATTAAGCAAAAACACGGACCAATCAGAGCGCGAGGATAACCTTTTTTTCTACGAGGGTAACCGGTATCATGGGTTTTTTCAATAGAGTGGCCGTTACTGAAGGTCTTTTTCCATTAACCGAGCGATTGTCTCTTGTTAACGACTAATTGTGCGTGCAAAATTATAGCGAGGCTATCGTATTTTTGCGCTCCCGCGGGAAACATTGGTGGAAAGCAGTGACACCCGAAGTCTTGTTCTTCTGTGTGTTTTGTGTGTTTATTTCTAAATATATTGTTAATTTTCTGTTAAAACATATCTGTGTTTCCTCCTTCACCCTCCTATTCTACAAAGGGTCTCGGCGCATAAGATACACTTTTTGGTCCCGGAAAAAAAAATTCAAAAAAACCATATGGATCGTGTAGCCTGCTTCGAGTAGACCACGCGTACCCATGTTTGGCGTTCCAAATCACAGGCGTCGCTCCAGAAGAGGAGGAAATGTCTCCCGAGCGGTCGCAGTACATCGGACATACGGCGATTTGAAATGCCCATATCTCACCCGCGTTTAGGGCTACAGAGCTAATCGAGTGTTCTTTGGAAAGCTGGAGAAACGTACTTTCTGATGCGCGTATCAAGTATTAAGAAAGTAGCGATGAAGATGCTACCGTGTGGAGGAACTGAAATTCATTGATTGTACACAAATGCATTCGACGGACCACTCTAGCTACACGCTCAATGTGTGCCCCCCTTCGAGGCGAACAAAATGCGATATCCCAATCGAAAATCCATTGTGGGCCCGATACTTTAATTTCGAAAAAACCGTAGATGGTCGCACCCGATTTTACACATTTCGCACACCTACTTCCATATAAGCATGAGAAAGCCGTTCTGGAAGCACTTAAGCCTCGCTGTCACTCCCTTCTGCTCCCGTTTCTTCTCCGGATGGTACGAAGAGCTCCGTTAACTGCGCAGCCGGGCGCAGGATCTGCGGGAGGTACCGAGCATGGGCCAAGTAGAAGATGGCAGCGGCCACATGTGAGTAGCAGCCTACTGTCCGGTTTCCATTCGGGCACTCACACCAATATCGCCGAATTCCTTCAACCTGGTCCATTTTCGGTTCGTAATGAATGTAGAGCCGGTAAGTTTTTGCGTTCATGTGTCGCGACTTGATTTCTATACGAACGATGTTCGGTGTTTCCTTTATGAACATCATGGAGACGCGCGGTAATGGTATGGGGTAGATCACGCGTGCAACATTGTTAGAGTAGATCACCGATCGATGGCGCGCGCGTTACTTAGAAAAAGACAGCAGATAAACTTCAAAAACCAAGTTATTATAAATTATCATTTAAATATTTATATTATATACAGGGTGTCCGCGCCAAAGTGTTACAGCGTGATATCTCATGAACTATTGATGTCACGAAAAAGTGCTTATACGGAAATTGCAGGGCAAAAGAGGCCCTATGTTTTAGCGGAAGCAAAATTTTTTTATTGTTATTAATGTAAAAGATATGATGGTGAAGTTTCGTTTTTTAAATGGAACTATATATTTTTTTTTCGATCAGGCGATAGTGCTTTTCAAGACGAATTCATCAAGGTTTTATGTACTCACCCGATTTTTATTAGTTTCCGAGATATAACGCTTAGAAATTTACTGATTTTCAGCACTGACGTCTCGGTTTGAGTAGTAAGTCATAAAATCGGTCTTATTGTTGCGGCAAGTGCCGCGGGTTTGACTCTGCCTGCCGAAACTGATAGTCGAGAGTCTACAGTCCCAACGGTAAGTCCGAAGAGTACGAAATGAAAAGAATTGTCCATCATCCTCGATGCGGAAAACTTAGAGCGTAATGGACAATTCTTTCTGTTTCGTACTCTTCGGACTCACCGTTGGGACTGTAGACTCTCAACTATCAGTTTCGGCAGGCAGAGTCAAACCCGCGGCACTTGCCGCAACAATAAGACCGATTTTATGACTTACTACTCAAACCGAGACGTCTTGTAAGTAAGAGCTTACAAGATTCTTAGTTTTGACTGGACAGCGGGTATCAGCCATTTGGATACTCGATCGTTGGGTAGTTCTATTAGCCAGCTAACGCAGGCTCCCCGTTCAAACGGTCTTATCTCTGAAACTCCGAAAGGAGAGTGCTATGCTCAGCCTCAGAAAGAACTAAGGCATCAAACAAGAGCTCTCCAGTCACTCACATATACAGTAAATATTCGATATGTGCACAAATGATCTGTACGATATGTGCACCAAAGTTATCCCCATCACTGGGGGGAGACCCCTTCAGACGCCAAGAAGCTCGATCGCCGAGAAATGTAACATGATCCGGGGTCGGGTATATCCGTGAAGCAATACATATACAAATATAAAACTTTTTTATTTTTGATTTTTCCGAGATCCAACTTTTACCAATAGATTCTTTACATTTTTCTGATTAAAAGAAGACTAAACACGACATAATTTGGGCTATATTTACTGGTTTAATTGACGATAAATGTTTCTCACGTCGAAGAGGATAGCGAGTGAAAAAGAAAGAGACGCTACGATCGTGGCAGTCGGCAAAGATCAAAATTCTGTTCGATTGTTTGCAATACTTGAGCATTGCTAATTTTTTTATTTTTCATCCATTTCTTTATATAACTTTCTCCATCATATTCGCGACATTTTCCTGATTAAAATGAGACCAAACACGACGTAATTTGAGTTATATTTACTTACAATATCTTATTGGAGTAAAGTCATCGATGTACCCGTAACATTTGAAATTACAAGCAAATATGTCCCGAAGTATATCGTGTTTGGTCTCATTTTAATGAGAAAAATATTACAAATATGATGGAAAAAATTAAAAAAAAAAAAAAATAAAAAATAAAAAAGTTTTATTCTTGCATTAGGAGTGTCCTTCTGGTAGGTCACTGTTTGTTTACATTCAGTCTCCTTCGCTCGAAATGTAGGAACTGTACGATATCTGCACCAGTTCGACGTTCGGCAAAACATCAATCAATGTAGGAACTGTACGATATTTGCACCAGTTCAGACCCGAGAATGGTGTATATATCGAATATTTACTGTATTTCTTATTTTTCAGAGTTACTAACTTGCCGTCAGATTCTCGGAGTTCGCTCTGGGTAGTTTAGTAGCCAGCTAACGCAGGCTCCCCATTATTGAGCGGCTTGGTCTCTGAAGCCCGTGTCTTTCGGGTGGCGTTTTAGTAACTTCAATAAATAATTAAAAGTCGAGTCATTTTTATTTGCAACCCTGTTGGTCACACGTCGGTCACTTAATTCTTGCATCGTTGGGTAACACTGTCCAACAGCCAATTGGCGTTTCTATTTTCATTCAGTGTTTCTTATAGCCTTTTTCGCGCTGATTACGAATCTGCAATCCGTTTTTCTCCAGCACGTACAGTTTTTGAGAAATTTGAGTTTGAAAAAAAAACACATTTTTTAAATTTGAACCAATTTTGTGAGGTAACTATGAAAGATACTAAGATTCTGTTCACATCACAAGATTCTATAGATTTTTTCGAATACAACGATACCTGCGTTCTATGCATTCTGAATGTTTAAACATGTTTAAATGGTCATTGAACGCCGGGAGACACGGATTTTGCACCAATTTTTGCGTATATTTTTCAATTTATCTTAAAAAGTAAGGGTCTAGTGGAAAATTGAACTATACCACGCGATAGAGCAGATTTTCACCTTTAAAATGCACCCCTAGAAAGTTGCAACGTCGTCTTTTTACGATGCCAGAAAGCAAAATAGCAACGCGCAACACGAGATGAGGCCAGTGGTGCCCCGCATCAGAGCGGCCGTTCCGTATCGCGTCTACATTAACGCGATTACGCTCTGGCGTGGAGCACCACCGCCCTTGTTTCGTCTCGCGCGTTGCTATTTTGCTTTTTGGCATCGTAAAAAAAACGACGTTGCAACTTTCTAGGGGTGCATTTTAAAGGTGAAAATGTGCTCTATCGCGTAGTATAATTCAATTTTCCACTAGACCCTTACTTTTTAAGATAAATTGAAAAATATACGCAAAAATTGGTGCAAAATTCGAGTCTCTCGGCGTTCAATGGCCATTTAAACATGTTTAAACATTCAGAATGCATAAAACGCAGGTATCGTTGTATTCGGGAAAGTCTATAGAATCTTTTAATGCAAACAGAATCTTAGTGTCTTTTATAGTTACCTCACAAAATTGGTTCAAATTTTAAAAATGTGTTTTTTTTTCAAACTCAAATTTCTCAAAAACTGTACGTGCTGGAGAAAAACGGATTGCAGATTCGTAATCAGCGCGAAAAAGGCTATAAGAATCACTGGACGAAATTAGAAACGTCGAAAAAAAGTCAAAATTTGTTGGACAGTGTAATTCTAGCAGCTAGCTGACGCAGGCTCCCCAATTAAGCGATCAGGTTTTGGGTGTCGATTTGTGCTCTGACAAAAAGGGACCATGAACTAATCAGTTTAGAGTCAAACAAGGAGATTCATCTAGATCCATTGTAAAATTGCGTTATATTTTTGCGTTGCGTATATCATTATAAAATCCGCGTAATTGAAGTAGTTAGCTACCGTTCTACGATTTGCGACAACAACAAGTCTATTATATTCCAATTTGCTTATAGAATTTAGTCATACATACATTTTTATATTCGCTAAAGAAATTGTTAATTATAATTCTCTTTCTCGTCATTACTTGAATAAACCTAATTAATGAAAGGTATTAACCTGCAGATTTCACTCTTTAACCACACGCCACCACGATCCCACATTCTTTTAGAATTAGTTATAGTAAAAACGAGTCGCTTAATAGGCAAAAGCCGCTCTTTGCTTCATAAGTGCTGTAAAATACCTGAGTCTAGTCGCAGGGACGTTACTCAAGCATGGATTGATTTCATTACACCGCTTGGCCAATTGATTCGTATGCAAAGTCAATAACTTTATTTCGTCTTGTAGGTGTCCGTATTCTATTCCGACTATTACTTTCCATGTATCATGATATAATTGTGCTTCTTTTATGTGTCCCAAGTAAATTGAATTTTTCATGCCTATTGGCATTATGGTTATTTCTTCCCTGTCAATCAGTCTCATCGGCGCTTTGTGCATTAATATGCTCAGAATCAGGAGGCTCAATAGCTGATTCGTTCTCATCTTGATCTCGTGTAATTTCTTGGTTCTCCTCTTCCGTTTCTGTAACATAGAAAGGTTTGAGGTCGGACAGGTGATATGTTACATCTCGGTTTCCTTCTCGGATGATAGCTGCTTGATTGTCTATTATTCCAATAATCTCGTACAGGCCTTCCCATGGTGAATCGAGCCTCTTGTCCTGTGGTTGTCTTCTTCTGACCATTACGTGTTGCCCTATTCTGTACTCTCTTTCTATTCTAGCTTCTGGTAGCCTCTGTTGCGTTTTTTCCTGTTGTTTTCTTATTCTTTCTTTTGCAATCTTTTGTGTTCTTCATCTCTTATTGCTTAGAGCTTCGTATGCCATTTTCTTTCCAAATTCCATTTCGCGTGCTTCTATCGGAATGTAAGGCTTCCAACCAAACACGAATTCAGAAGGTGATATTCCAGTGACTTTATTATGAGTGTTATTATATGATATAGTTGCGTCAGGCAGAAGTTTAACTCATTCATTCTTTTCTTCTATAAAATTTCTTAAATAATTGAATATTTCCTTATGAGTTCTTTCGTTCTTTCCGTTAGATTGTGGATGATATACTGCAGTTGTCGTGTGTTTGATTCTGACAATAAGTCACTTACAAGCAAGATCGGGTTAGAGTCCCCTTCGAGCAACATTAACAACCATACAGTACG
This sequence comes from Megachile rotundata, assembly GCF_050947335.1. Classification (NCBI taxonomy): domain Eukaryota; kingdom Metazoa; phylum Arthropoda; class Insecta; order Hymenoptera; family Megachilidae; genus Megachile; species Megachile rotundata. Next base: position 2,234,790 of record NC_134987.1, on the reverse strand, counting down.
TATAGTTTACTGTTAGGCATTTTTCTAAAGTACTCTCGGGTCCCCGTTTCGCTTGTTTTTCGTTAAAACTAGGCAGGATTAGATTCTCGCTTTGCTGGAGTCGAAACATTTTAAACTCACGTAAAATCAAATCAAGATCATTCTTGTAAAATCACCTTAACCGACAAATACACAGAAACATTTGTAATACCGGTTTTGGGAAAGAATATATTTTCAAACTTCTATTCTAAACTTAATTTTGCCTTTTGTCAATTATAACCAAAGTCCTAACAGACCCACCAGTCGGTATATCTTAGCCGCTCGAGGTATACTGGCATATCTTTGTTACGAGCACAAAATACTAACATATTCCTCTGACACCCGGCGTTAGCCATACGTCGGTTCGTTCACCATAGCCAACCTTCTGAGGCTCCCGGCGTTAGCCATACGTCGGTTCGTCCTCGCGTCTACTTTCCTTTGGCGCTCAGGTTGACTAACAAACCTGAGTTAGCCTAGTAACACTACCTTTACCAAAATACAGCCCCCAGCCACGCGGCTGCGATCCCTCCGGCTCGTAACAAAAGTTTCGTTGAGGTCTCTGTATATTGAGATTTGTACGATTTTGGACTTTTGCCGGGTTTGGTCTAAATAAATCGTGTCTTTGTTGCATTAACTCTGACATTCGAGCTGCATTTATTGCTTCTTGAATGGTTTGAGTATTAGATGTTTTTACTTCTAACCGCGTTTCTCTTTCTAATTCGTTTATAAAGTCTATTATTCCTTTTCGTTTTTCTTCTTCGAATAATAATTCGCGTTGTTCCGTCGGGAGAGGCCTGCTCAGTGCGGCGTTTAAGGCAGCATCGTGTATTCTCGTGAACCGCGATATCTACGAGTTTACCGGTTCTCTGAATATTCTGTCTACATTGCATTCTTTGTAATTGTAGCAAGGTCGAATCGATTGGAGAGCCATAATTCTGTCTTAATTGGGTTTTTAAATCTTCAAAGGTTCTTATTTCGGCACGTATCACGGTTCTGGCCTTTCCAACTATTTTTTGTGCTAATATGCTCCCTAGTAATAACTGAGATCTCTCTTTCTGTACGTTGTATTTGACTGTCTCTACTTGGCAAATAAATGTTTCGACTGGTAACGTTTCTTCGTCAAATTCAGACACAGTCCCTAATAACTTGTTCAATGTATATGGAGAGGGTTCGAGATCATCGTCATTTGTTAACATCGAATTAGAGGATTTAGCAAGGGGGTCCTCCCTCCGTAGGTTATCACCTCTCGTTTCTAATCTCTCCAGTCGACTCACGATTTCAGAAAGCATTTTAGTGATAGACTCTGTCTCTCTTCTTCCTCGTAGGATCGGAATCTGCTAGCCGCCTCCGCAGCTACCTATGTCGACTCAGCAACGATTTTCCGCGGATCCCACCGCTGCCACCAATTTATGTTACACAGGAGAAGGCTCCGTTTGGGTTTTAAAAAAACTTTATTCCTAGACCGCACTACTTTACAATGTAAATGCTTGTTGTCACAAAAGTACTGATAGAGAGATCTCGATATTCGACTCCGCAGCAACACGATCTGGCTCGTTAGTAATCTGAACTCTGAATTTGGCACGCGCCTGCCTGCTTCTGTTTTTATACTCTGCTTATCTCTGAATTGCGTTATTGTTTCGAGCTTATCTTATTTGCGTCTTCTAGACTGCGCGTTATCTTGTTTACGACTTCTGACCGGTGAGAATATACAGGGTGTCTCACAACTTGCGTAGGTCCGTGAAATGGGGGGTAGCTGACGTGATTCTAAGCAAGATTTCCTTTTGCAAAAATCGGGTTTGAATCGTCGTTTTTGAGTTATTAACGAAAAACACAGACCAATCAGATCGCCGGGATTACGCGCGCCGAGAAGCGGGAGCGAAAGCTTCGAGCCGGTCGCCGGAGTGCGAGCGCGATCAACTGAGTTTTCCTCGGAACTGTCTTAACGTCTAATAAGAAGTCTTTACATCGAAATTCAGTTAAATAACGAACAGAATAATTAAAAGTAATGTTCATTTATTCATTCCTCATGAAGGAGGATCGGAATTAGTTATGTGTAATTGACACAAAGTATGCAAATGGAATTTATTGAATACTGCAATTCGTTAACGACACGGAATGTGACATTAAATATCGAAATTTTTTTGTTTTATTTCCGACAATAATATTGGCCAACGAATTTACGTATTTTAATAGGAAATACTTATTCTGTTTGTGATAAAAAAGAGTTTCAATGTGAGATCTAACAAATGTATTAACGTTTCTACTAATTTACAGGAAATTTATTAAAATAAGACTCACCCACTCTTTGAAAATAATCCTGTTTGTTAATAATCCGAGAGTGAAAGTGATGGGGTAATTGCCACGGGGTCGTCCTGCCGATGTTGACCTGCCGCCGATATTGGCAACTTATAACACAGCTGGTGGCACTCACAGGTCACTGCGCTGTCTTTATTTCAAAACACTTTTGTTTTCACTTTCACTTTCTGGAGAATCCCTGGTAAAAGGTATTGTCCCTCCCGATGCCTCCGAGGGTGTCCGAAAGGGGTCGATTATTTTAATATTGTCCTGGACTGCTCCTGTGATTAAAAATAATCCCTCAAGATCCATGTTGAAAACTGCAGGTGCTGTGAAAAGTCCTCAGAATGTAAATTATGCGGCCATATAAACTTATACGGGTGCATCTCGTTCTCTTGAAGAATTCGATGTACCGCGGAGCGATGCATTTTGAAATAAAATACAGAAATGTATTAATAAATGAAGAAGGATACTTTAATATTAACGTTTAAATACTATTAACATTACTTACCCTAAACGGCGAGCGACGTCTCCTATGCTTAGCGTTCCATCTTCATGGAACTCTTCGACTACCTCGCGTTCCTTTTGCACACGACGTAAATATAAAAAATATAAAATTCTGCGTTAGTCCTTTGCAGAGACATTTCGATGGTTACTGTCCGGCAGCTCTCACGAAAATGCTCACGGGTCAAACATAGTTTTCTTTCCAAAACACACTCAGCCTTTCCCTACCCCATGGCTAGATATTTTAACAAAAGTGTACATATTGTTTGAACGACTTCCCCGAGTCTGATTGCCATTTTTGTACGTCCGCACGTGTTTTTCGAAACAATCAATTATACGACAGCCGATAACTGCGAGCCTCGAATTCACCTGGATTGCCCATTGTCACGTTTAGGCTTGACCGTGCAATAAATTGTACGAAGGCAAACTAACGAAAAGCTAATTACCCTAGATGACCCTTTTTAGCAGACATTAAAGGTATTGCACACGGTTTTCTGTCCACTGGTCACATACCCTTCGTCAATACCTGGCCAGATAGCACGAAAATACAAAGCAGTGGGTACGAGAAATGGACTGTTTTACGACTCCGAACGTTGTTTTGTGAAACGGCTGCTGGTACGTTCTATACCAGAATCTTTAATGTCTGCTAAAAAGGTCTGCTAATGTCTGCTATGGAACTCCATTGAGTGTAGTTTTACAAAATCATTGGTTTATAATATGGAACGTCGGCTAAGAGACATTATAGCAGCTAAAGGTGGTCCAACAAAATATTAATATTAAATAATTTAATAATAAATGTAGCATTCGATGTTGCTGGACAGATTTTGCACATCATATGGCTCTGACAAGAACCTCTTTTTGTGTGTATTTGTGTTTGGGTTTTTCACATACCGGAAATTAAAGATGAAGGTTTGGACTTCTTGCAGCTGTAAACAGTATCACCAAAAAATATGTGGCAAGTCCATGCATTTCGTCAAACTTTGTAATTTTTAATATTGCAAACATGACCTCACATTTACGGTGTTATTGTGGTAGGGATGCATCGAATCTAAAATCAAACTACATTAAAGCAGAGACCTCAAGCGTCAATTTAAAAAAAAGAGCATAACTTTGCGATGATTTTTCACGGAGTTATCATCAGTCAAATTTGGCCAATTTTTGCCTAAAATTTTTCTATGCCATATATATTTTGAGCAGTATACAGTGTTCGGCTACTAAAGCAACATTCGCATAAATGCACACTTTCCATTGTGAAACAGCTGTAAACACCTATATATATAAACAAATAAATGAGTAAATATGCTAATTATTTATTTTAACATACTAAATTTTCATACGAGTGAGAACACGGAAAAGAAATGTGACTCACCTATCGGATTACGAACCAATATACAGGGTGTTCGGCTACCGGTGGGCATAATTTTAGGGTGTGGTAGCTGGGGTGATTTTGAACAACTTTTTCCTTTACCAAAATGCTGGTTAAAGCTTAGTTTTTTAATTATTAATGAAAAACACTGACCAATCAGGGCGCGAGAATAGCGCGCGCTCAGATGCGAGAGCGACAGGTGCAAGCGTGACGCTTGACCCTGGTCGTGAACAAACAAATCGCGCGATATCGGTAACACAGTTACCATCATCGGTAAAATACGTCAGCCTGTAAATAGTTATAAAATTCACAGCTATTTATAAGTATAAATTTCTTAATGGAACTTATTTTATGGATGAAACGAAAATAAAGATGAAGATCAAGCGCAGTTTTTTTTAGATAATTAAAAAAGATGACTGTTTGTTTAACGACATAAAATTAAAGTGTGTGAATCGGTTGCCGGAAAATCATCTATTTTTGGTTAAACCGATGAACGCTATGCAGAGAAGGGTCCGGAGTCGCGAACGATGCACTCGTTGTGCGGTTAAGATGGGAGAAACAGGGTCACACACAAATAATTTGGGTGTTCGTGTTTTATTGACGTCTATGAGCTCGCTATAACAGCTGACAGAATCAAAATACCGCTCATTCCAGGAATTCGGCGCGTATATATGCAAAGCACAATGTTGATAGTTCTCGAAGTCGAAGGTTCTCGACGCATTGTTTACTATCAGTGTAACAGACCGCGAAGGTTCGCGTCGAGCGGGCCTTCGCAATCTTTCGCGTGCTAGCTAGTCTCGCTCTCCGCACCCCTCACCGCGTAGTACGCTTCAAAACAAAAGAGAGACACGCAAGAGGTGGGAGCGAGAGAGCAAGAGCGCGGTTTCGGTAGTTCGATGGTTCGGGATTTTTCCCAAACAAAAAAATACTCAGACGCTTACCTCATGAGTGAATTTGCGATGCGAGAATTCTGCACTAATTTTGAAGTACATCGTCGTATGACAAGAAACCTGTTTACTCGCTAAAATCCACAAGAGCATATCAATACGCGTTCTGTGGGATTGTCAAGTGAAAAGGGTGATTGTCATATTTGATGTTTTCCGTATAATAATGGTACAATTTTCGAAAGCCCCACTAAACAAACACACTATCACACAAGCACCACGATTGTCCACTCCTTAGTATCGAAATGTTAAAAATATCCACCTTTTTTCCACATCAATTCGTTTACGAAAGTTCCTCACCATGTACACACTACACATTATGCGCGATGAGTCATTCAAAGAAAAGAATCAGTTATTGCAAGATCTATTATTGCGATCGCACAACACGTCTTACTGATAAAATTATATAAATTGTTTAGACATAATTGAGCCTGAAAAATCATGGTAGTTTATTGGCTCGAATGATACGAATTAGGGAAAAAAGCCTTGCGGCATAAAAAACCCCTTACAAAAATATCTATTCGTTAACGATTCTACGATGAAAATGTGTACGAGTATGTATACGTTATGTGTATGGTTGAGTTGATTGTGGATTGATTTGAGGAGAACAGGGTCTCGCTCAATGTTGTTCGATTTGAGGAGAACAGGGTCTCGCTCAGTGTTGTTCGATTTGAGGAGAACAGGGTCTCGCTCAGTGTTGTTCGATTTGAGGAGAACAGGGTCTCGCTCAATGTAATTCGATTTGAGGAGAACAGGGTCTCGCTCAATGTTGTTCGGTTTGCGTGATAATTCACGTTGCGTGAGATTATTCACGATGATTGATTCGAGGAGTGTTGGACTCACTCGAATAATGTTGCAATGTACGATTTAACCACCACGTGGCCTGTTCGAGGGTGTAGGACTCACCCGAACAGTGTGCGATGTATGATTTAACTACCTTACCGTGGCCCATTCGAGGAGTGCAGGGTCCCACTCGAATGGTGTTGTGATTGATTTCCGAATCACCCTGCATTGGTTATGCTACGTTGCGTTACGCGGAACTTTCTAACTCACGATTCACTTTCTCGACTCTCGATCCGAACCGTGCAAGCTTCAACGTTCGACTGCCTTTTTCGTTGTACGAAAAATCGCCTAAATACCCTCGCGTTTCCGAAGGCGACAGTTAAGAAAGACTTTATGCTTTCGCCTGTTAAAACTGTTCAAAAAGAGAGGTACAGCTGTTAGCTCATTTATGGCACGCACGTGTTTACAGTAAGACTGCTTCGGACAAGATTTGAGGCACAAAAGCGTCCTCGGTGACCCGTATTTCGAGGTATGAACGGCTCACGGCGATCCGCGCGCCGAACCATTTGAACCCTGTTGTAAATTCCTTAATCGCGACAAAGGCTTCGGTTCGCGGCCGATCATACTTCCCCCGTTGCGAGTGCAACGAGCAATGTTTTTGTGTATGGGTGAGTAGTGCTTTGTATGTTGTACGCATGGATACTTAGTTATAAAACGGTACAATGATTCTAAGTAATTTCGATTAGCGCACATAATTGTAATATTGCGTTTGAAGATGCCGTTGGCGGTTTTAATTGTGACGACTCGGACTTCTCCGACGCCATCAGGATGTAATTCCGTTATTTTGCCCAGTCTCCATCGTATGCCTGGCTGACTTTCATCCAACAGGATGACGATTGCGTCGATCTTGGTCTGTCCGCTGGATTTGTGCCATTTCTGGCGCCTCGCAATTCGTTAAGTATTGATACCACCGGCTCCAGAAATTTTGTCGTGCCTTACTGATAACTTTGCAGGAAGTTAGACGATTTTCTGGAACTACGAAATGATTATATTTCGGCAGCATCGTGAGCGGATGAGCGACTAATATATGCGCAGGTGCTAACTTTTTCAAGTTAGTATGATTGCGATTATATAATTACAATTGTATGATTGCGATTTTTTGATTGCAATGGTATGATTGTGATTGTATGATTGTGATTGTATGATTGTGATTGTGTGATTGTGATAGTATGATTGGGATGGTATGGTTGTGACTGTTGGGTTGTGATTGTACGATTATGATTGCATGATTGTGATTGTATGATTGTGATTGTATGATTGTGATTGTATGATTGTGATTGTATGAATGTGATTGTATGATTATTATTGCATAATTGTGATTGTATGATTATGATTGTGTGATTGCGATTGTATGATAGTCATCTTATGATTGTAATAGTATGGTCTTGATTGTATGATTGTGATTGTGTGATTGTGATTGTATGAATGTGATTTTATGAATGTGATTGTATGATTGTGATTGTATGGTTGTGATTGCATGATTGTGATTTTATGATAGTGATTTTATGATTGTGTTTGTATGATTGTGATCGTGTGATTGTGATTGTATCGTGGTGACTGTAAGTTTTAGATTGAATGATTGTGATTGTATGATTGTGACTGTAAAATTGTGATTGCATGATTCTGATTGTATGATTGTGACCGTGTAACTGCATTGAATGATAGTGATCTTATGATTGTCATAGTATGTTTGTGATTGTACCATTGTGATTGTATTATTGTGATTGTGCAATTTTGACTGTATGGCTGTGATTGTATTGTTGTGATTGTATGTTTGTGATTTTATGATTGTGGTTGTATGATTGTGATTGTGTGATTGTGATTGTATCGTGGCGATTGTAAGATTGTGATTATATGATTGTGATTGTATGATTGTGACTGTAGGATTGTGACTGTAAAATTGTGATTGCATGATTATGATTTATGATTGTGATTGTATGATTGTGATTGTATGATTGTGATTGTATGATTGTGATTGTACGATTGTGATAGTACGATTGTGATTCTAGGATTCTGATTGCACGATTGTGATTGTGTGATTGTGATAGTATGATTGTGATTGAATTGTTATGATTGTATGGCTGTGATTGTATGATTGTGATTGAATGGTTGTGATTGTATGGTTGTGATTGCATGATTCTGATTTTATGATACTGATTTTATGATTGTGTTTGTACGATTGTAATCGTGTGATTGTGATTGTATCGTGGCGATTGTAAGATTGTGATTATATGATTGTGATTGTATGATTGTGACTGTAGGATTGTGACTGTAAAATTGTGATTGCATGATTATGTTTTTGAGTGTGATTGTATGATAGTAATTGTATGATTGTGATTGTATGATTGTGATTGTATGATCATGATAGTATGATTGTGATTGTATGATTGTGATTGTATGATTGGGATTGTATGATTGTGATTGTATTATTGTGATTGTATGATTGTGATTGTGTGATTGTGACTGTATGATTGTGATTGTATGATTGTGATTGTATGGCTGTGATTGTATGATTGTGATTGTATGATTGTGATTGTATGATTGCGATTGTATGGTTGTGATTGTATGATTGTGTTTGGGAGATTGCAATTGTATGATTGCGATTTTATGATTCAGACTGTGTGATTGTGATTGTATGATAGTAATTGTATGATTGTGATCGTATGATTGTGATTCTATGATTGCGATCGTATGATTGTGATCGTATGATTGTGATCGTATGATTGTGATCGTATGATAGTGATTATATGATAGTAATTGTATGATTGTGATCGTATGATTGTGATTGTATGATTGTGATTGCATGATTGTGATTCTATAGTTGTGGTTGTGTGATTGTGATTGTGTGACTGCGATTGTATGATAGTGATCGTATGATTGTTATAGTATGATATTGATTGCATGATTATGATCGTATGATTGTGGTTGTACAATTATCGTTGTATGATTGTGATTGTATGACTGTTCTTGTATGATTATGATCGTATGATTGTAATTGCATGATTGTGATCGTATGATTGTGGTTGTATGATTTTGATTGTATGATTGTGATTGTATGAATGTGATGTTATGATCGTAATAGTGTGATTGTGATTGTACGATTGTGAATGTATGATTGTATTGCCTGATTGTGACTTTATGATTGTGATTGTATGATTATGATTGTATGATCGTGATTGTATGATTGTTATTATACGATTGTGGTTGTATGATTGTGATTGTATGAATGTGATTGCATGATTGTGATTGCATGATTGTGATTGTATGTTTGTGATTGTATGATTATCATTGTACGATGATGATTGCATGAATGTGATTGTATAGTTGTGATTGTATGATTGTGAATGCATGATTGTAATTGTATAGTTGTGATTGTATAATTCTGATTGTATGCTTGTGATTGTATGATTGTGATTGTATGGTTGTGATTGTATGATTGTGATTGTATGATCGTGATTGTACGATTGTGATTGTATGGTTATGATTGTATGATTGTGATTGTATGGTTGTGATTGTATGAATGTGATTGTATGATTGTTTTTGTATGATTGTGATCGTATGATTGTGATCGTATGGTTGTGATCGCATGATTGTGATCGTATGATTGTGATCGTATGATTGTGATCGTATGATTGTGATTGTATGATTGTGATTGTATGATTGTGATCTTATGATTGTTATAGTATGATTGTGATTGTATTGTTGTGATTGTATGGTTGTGATTTTATGAACGTGATTGTATGATTGTGATTGTGTGATTATGACTGTATGATTCTGATTGAATGGCTATGATTTTATGGCTGTGATTGTATGATTGTGATTGTATGATTGTGATTGTATGATTGTGGTTCTATGATTGTGATTTTATGATTGTGATTGTGTGAATATGACAGTACGATTGTGATTAAATGGCTATGATTGTATGATTGTGATCGTATGATTGTGATCGTATGATTCTGATCGTATGATTGTGATCGTATGATTGTGATCGTATGATTGTGATTTTATGATTGTGATTGTATGATTGTGATTGTATGACTGTGATTGTATGATTTGTGATTGTATGATCATGATTGTATGATTGTGATCGTATGATTGTTATAGTATGATATTGATTGCATGATTATGATCGTATGATTGTGGTTGTACAATTATCGTTGTATGATTGTGATTGTATGATTGTGATTGTATGATAGTGATTGTATGATTGTGATTGTATGATTGTGATTGTATGATTGTGACTGTATGATTGTGATTTTATGATTGTGATTTTATGATTGTGATTGTATGATTGTGATTGTATGATTGTGATTGTATGATTGTGATTGTATGATTGTGATTGTATGATTGTGACTGTATGATTGCAATTGTATGATTGCGATTTTATGATTGTGATTTTATGATTGTGATTGTATGATAGTAATTGTATGATTGTGATCGTATGATTGTGATTGTATGATTGTGTTTGGGAGATTGCAATTGTATGATTGCGATTTTATGATTGTGACTGTATGATTGTGATTGTATGATAGTAATTGTATGATTGTGATCGTATGATTGTGATTCTATGATTGCGATCGTATGATTGTGATCGTATGATTGTGATCGTATGATAGTGATTGTATGATAGTAATTGTATGATTGTGATCGTATGATTGTGATTGTATGATTGTGATCGTATGTTTGTGGTTGTACAATTATGGCTGTATGATTGTGATGGTGTGATTGTTCTTGTATAATTATGATCGTATGATTGTAATTGCATGTTTGTGATCGTATGATTGTGATCGTATGGTTGTGATCGCATGATTGTGATCGTATGATTGAGATCGTATGATTGTGATCGTTTGATTGTGATTGTATGATTGTGATTGTATGATTGTGATAGTATGATTGTGATTGTATGATGGCGACTGTATTATTGTGATTGTATGATTGTGATTGTGTGATTGTGATTGTATGTTTGTGATTGTATGATTGTGATTTTATGATTGTGATTGTATGATTGTGATTGTATGATTGTGATTGTATGATTGTGATTGTATGATTGTGACTGTATGATTGTGATTGTATGACTGTGATTGTATGGCTGTGATTGTATGATTGTGATTGTATGATTGTGATTGTATGATTGCGATTGTATGGTTGTGATTGTATGATTGTGTTTGGGAGATTGCAATTGTATGATTGCGATTTTATGATTCTGACTGTGTGATTGTGATTGTATGATAGTAATTGTATGATTGTGATCGTATGATTGTGATTCTATGATTGCGATCGTATGATTGTGATCGTATGATTGTTATAGTATGATATTGATTGCATGATTATGATCGTATGATTGTGGTTGTACAATTATCGTTGTATGATTGTGATTGTATGACTGTTCTTGTATGATTATGATCGTATGATTGTAATTGCATGATTGTGATCGTATGATTGTGGTTGTATGATTTTGATTGTATGATTGTGATTGTATGAATGTGATGTTATGATCGTAATAGTGTGATTGTGATTGTACGATTGTGAATGTATGATTGTATTGCCTGATTGTGACTTCATGATTGTGATTGTATGATTATGATTGTATGATCGTGATTGTATGATTGTTATTATACGATTGTGATTGTATGATTGTGATTGTATGAATGTGATTGCATGATTGTGATTGCATGATTGTGATTGTATGTTTGTGATTGTATGATTATCATTGTACGATGATGATTGCATGAATGTGATTGTATAGTTGTGATTGTATGATTGTGAATGCATGATTGTAATTGTATAGTTGTGATTGTATAATTCTGATTGTATGCTTGTGATTGTATGATTGTGATTGTATGGTTGTGATTGTATGATTGTGATTGTATGATCGTGATTGTACGATTGTGATTGTATGCTTATGATTGTATGATTGTGATTGTATGGTTGTGATTGTATGAATGTGATTGTATGATTGTTTTTGTATGATTGTGATCGTATGATTGTGATCGTATGATTGTGATCGTATGGTTGTGATCGCATGATTGTGATCGTATGATTGTGATCGTATGATTGTGATCGTATGATTGTGATTGTATGATTGTGATTGTATGATTGTGATCTTATGATTGTTATAGTATGATTGTGATTGTATTGTTGTGATTGTATGGTTGTGATTTTATGAACGTGATTGTATGATTGTGATTGTGTGATTATGACTGTATGATTCTGATTGAATGGCTATGATTGTATGGCTGTGATTGTATGATTGTGATTGTATGATTGTGATTGTATGATTGTGATTGTATGATTGTGGTTCTATGATTGTGATTTTATGATTGTGATTGTGTGAATATGACAGTACGATTGTGATTAAATGGCTATGATTGTATGATTGTGATCGTATGATTGTGATCGTATGATTCTGATCGTATGATTGTGATCGTATGATTGTGATCGTATGATTGTGATCGTATGATTGTGATTGTATGATTGTGATTGTATGATTGTGATTGTATGACGGTGATCGTATGATTGTGATTGTTTGATTGCGATTGTATGATTGTGATCGTATGATTGTGATTGTTTGATTGCGATTGTACGATTGTGATTGTATGATAGTAATTGTATGATTGTGATTGTATGATTGTGATTTTATGATTGTGATTGTATGATCATGATAGTATGATTGTGATTGTAGGATTGTGATTGTATGATCATGATTGTACGATTGTGATTGTATGATTGTGAATGTATGATTGTGATTGCATGATAGTGAGTGTGGAGTTGTGATTGTGTGACTGGGATCGTATGATAGTGATCTTATGATTGTTAAAGTATGATCTTGATTGTATGATTGTGATTGTATGATTGTGATTTTATGATTGCGGTTTTATGATAGCGATTGTGTGATTGCGATAGTATGATTGTGATTGAATGGTTATGATTGTATGGCTGTGAATGTTTGATTGTGATTGTACGATTGTGATTGTATGATTGTGATTGTATGATTGTGATTGTATGATTGTGATTGCATGATTGTGATTCTATAGTTGTGGTTGTGTGATTGTGATTGTGTGACTGCGATTGTATGATAGTGATCGTATGATTGTGATAGTATGATATTGATTGCATGATTATGATCGTATGATTATGGTTGTACAATTATCGTTGTATGATTGTGATTGTATGACTGTTCTTGTATGATTATGATCGTATGATTGTAATTGCATGATTGTGATCGTATGATTGTGGTTGTATGATTTTGATTGTATGATTGTGATTGTATGAATGTGATTTTATGATCGTAATAGTGTGATTGTGATTGTACGATTGTGAATGTATGATTGTATTGCCTGATTGTGACTTTATGATTGTGATTGTATGATTATGATTGTATGATCGTGATTGTATGATTGTTATTATACGATTGTGATTGTATGATTGTGATTGTATGAATGTGATTGCATGATTGTGATTACATGATTGTGATTGTATGATTGTGATTGTATGATTGTGATTGTATGACTGTGATTGTATGATTGTGATTGTATGATTGTGACTGTGTGATTGTGATTGTATGATTGTGATTGTATGATTGTGATTGTATGATTGTGATTGTATGATTGCGATTGTATGGTTGTGATTGTATGATTGTGTTTGGGAGATTGCAATTGTATGATTGCGATTTTATGATTGTGATTTTATGATTGTGATTGTATGATAGTAATTGTATGATTGTGATCGTATGATTGCAATTTTATGAGTGTGATTACATGATTCTGATTGTATGATTGTGATTGTATGATTGTGATTGTATGATTGTGATTGTATGATTGTGATTGTATGATTGTGATTGTATGATTGTGATTGTATGATCGTGATTGTACGATTGTGATTGTATGCTTGTGATTGTATGATTGTGATTGTATGAATGTGATTGTATGATTGTTTTTGTATGATTGTGATCGTATGATTGTGATCGTATGATTGTGATCGTATGGTTGTGTTCGCATGATTGTGATCGTATGATTGTGATCGTATGATTGTGATCGTATGATTGTGATCGTATGATAGTGATTGTATGATAGTAATTGTATGATTGTGATCGTGTGATTGTGATTGTATGATTGTGATCGTATGTTTGTGGTTGTACAATTATGGCTGTATGATTGTGATGGTATGATTGTTCTTGTATAATTATGATCGTATGATTGTAATTGCATGATTGTGATCGTATGATTGTGATTGTATGATTGTGATTGTAAGATTGTGATTGTATGATTGCGATTGTATGATTATGATTCTATGATTGTGATTATATGATTGTGATTGTATGATTGTGATTGTATGATTGTGATTGTATGATTGTGATTGTATGATTATTTTTGTATGATTGTGATCGTATGATTGTGATCGTATGATTGTGATCGTATGGTTGTGATCGCATGATTGTGATCGTATGATTGTGATCGTATGATTGTGATCGTATGATTGTGGTCGTATGATTGTGATTGTATGATTGTGATTGTATGATTGTGATAGTATGATTGTGATTGTATGATGGCGACTGTATTATTGTGATTGTGTGGGTGTGATTGTATGTTTGTGATTGTATGATTGTGATTTTATGATTGTGATTGTATGATTGTGATTGTATGATTGTGATTGTATGATTGTGATTGTATGATTGTGATTGTATGATTGTGACTGTATGATTGTGATTGTATGATTGTGATTGTATGATTGTGATTGTATGATTATGATTGTATGATTGTGATTGTATGATTGCGATTGTATGGTTGTGATTGTATGATTGTGTTTGGGAGATTGCAATTGTATGATTGCGATTTTATGATTGTGACTGTATGATTGTGATTATATGATAGTAATTGTATGATTGTGATCGTATGATTGTGTTTGTATGATTGTGATCGTATGTTTGTGGTTGTACAATTATGGCTGTATGATTGTGATGCTATGATTGTTCTTGTATGATTATGATCGTATGATTGTAATTGCATGATTGTGATCGTATGATTGTGATTGTATGATTGTGATTGTAAGATTGTGATTGTATGATTGCGATTGTATGATTATGATTCTCTGATTGTGATTATATGATTGTGATTGTATGATTGTGATTGTATGATTGTGATCGTATGATTGTGATTGTATGAATGTGATTGTATAATTGTTTTTGTATGATTGTGATTGTGTGATAGTAATTGTATGATTGTGATTGTATGATTGTGAATGTATGATTGTGATTGCACGATTGTGATTCTATAGTTGTGGTTGTGTGATTGTGATTGTGTGACTGCGATTGTATGATAGTGATCGTATGATTGTTATAGTATGATATTGATTGCATGATTATGATCGTATGATTGTGGTTGTACAATTATCGTTGTATGATTGTGATTGTATGACTGTTCTTGTATGATTATGATCGTATGATTGTAATTGCATGATTGTGATCGTATGATTGTGGTTGTATGATTTTGATTGTATGATTGTGATTGTATGAATGTGATGTTATGATCGTAATAGTGTGATTGTGATTGTACGATTGTGAATGTATGATTGTGATTGTATGAATGTGATTGCATGATTGTGATTGCATGATTGTGATTGTATGTTTGTGATTGTATGATTATCAATGTACGATGATGATTGCATGAATGTGATTGTATAGTTGTGATTGTATGATTGTGAATGCGTGATAGTAATTGTATAGTTGTGATTGTATGATTCTGGTTGTATGCTTGTGCTTGTATGATTGTGATTGTATGGTTGTGATTGTATGATTGTGATTGTATGATCGTGATTGTATGATTGTGACTGTATGATTGTGATTGTATGATTGTGATTGTATGATTGTGATTGTATGATTGTGATTGTATGATTGCGATTGTACGATTGCGATTGTATGTTTGCAATTTTATGAGTGTGATTATATGATTGTGATTGTATGATTGTGATTGTATGATAGTAATTGTATGATTGTGATCGTATGATTGTGATTCTATGATTGCGATCGTATGATTGTGATCGTATGGTTGTGATCGCATGATTGCGATCGTATGATTGTGATCGTATGGTTGTGATCGCATGATTGTGATCGTATGATTGTGATCGTATGATAGTGATTGTATGATAGTAATTGTATGATTGTGATTGTATGATTGCGATTGTATGGTTGCAATTTTATGAGTGTGATTACGTGATTGTGCTTGTATGGTTGTGATCGCATGATTGTAATTGTATAGTTGTGATCGTATGATTGCGATCGTATGATTGTGATCGTATGATTGTGATCGTATGATTGTGATTGTATGATTGTGATTGCATGATTGTGATAGTATGATTGTGATTGTATGATGGCGACTGTATTATTGTGATTGAATGATTGTGATTGTGTGATTGTGATTGTATGTTTGTGATTGTATGATTGTGATTTTATGATTGTGATTGTATGATTGTGATTGTATGATTGTGATTGTATGATTGTGATTGTATGATTGTGACTGTATGAATGTGATTGTATGATTGTGATTGTATTATTGTGATTGTGTGATTGTGATTGTATGTTTGTGATTGTATGATTGTGATTTTATGATTGTGATTGTATGATTGTGATTGTATGATTGTGATTGTATGATTGTGATTGTATGATTGTGA
This sequence comes from Megachile rotundata, assembly GCF_050947335.1. NCBI lineage: Eukaryota > Metazoa > Arthropoda > Insecta > Hymenoptera > Megachilidae > Megachile > Megachile rotundata. The sequence continues at coordinate 2,218,155 of NC_134987.1, read as the reverse complement.
CTGTATGATTGTGATTTTATGATTGTGAATCTATGATTGTGATTGCATGATAGTGAGTGTGTAGTTGTGATTGTGTGACTGGGATCGTATGTTAGTGATCTTATGATTGTTAAAGTATGATCTTGATTGTATGATTGTGATTGTATGATTGTGATTTTATGATTGCGGTTTTATGATAGTGATTGTGTGATTGCGATAGTATGATTGTGATTGAATGGTTATGATTGTATGGCTGTGAATGTATGATTGTGATTGTACGATTGTGATTGTATGATTGTGATTGTATGATTGTGACCATATGATTGTTATAGTATGTCTGCGATTGTATGATTGCGATTGTATGATTGTGACTGTATGATTGTTGTAGTATGTTTGTGATTGTATGATTGTGTTTGTATTATTGTGATTTTGCGATATTGACTGTAGGGTCGTGATTGTATTGTTGTGGTTGTATGTTTGTGATTTTATGATTGTGATTTCATGATTGTGATTTTATGATTGTGATTGTATGATTGTGATTGTATGATTGTGATTGTATGATTGTGATTGTATGATTGTGACTGTATGATTGCAATTGTATGATTGCGATTTTATGATTGTGATTTTATGATTGTGATTTTATGATTGTGATTGTATGATAGTAATTGTATGATTGTGATCGTATGATTGTGATTGTATGATTGTGTTTGGGAGATTGCAATTGTATGATTGCGATTTTATGATTGGGACTGTATGATTGTGATTGTATGATAGTAATTGTATGATTGTGATCGTATGATTGTGTTTGTATGATTGTGATCGTATGTTTGTGGTTGTACAATTATGGCTGTATGATTGTGATGCTATGATTGTTCTTGTATGATTATGATCGTATGATTGTAATTGCATGATTGTGATCGTATGATTGTGATTGTATGATTGTGATTGTAAGATTGTGATTGTATGATTGCGATTGTATGATTATGATTCTCTGATTGTGATTATATGATTGTGATTGTATGATTGTGATTGTATGATTGTGATCGTATGATTGTGATTGTATGAATGTGATTGTATAATTGTTTTTGTATGATTGTGATTGTGTGATAGTAATTGTATGATTGTGATTGTATGATTGTGAATGTATGATTGTGATTGCACGATTGTGATTCTATAGTTGTGGTTGTGTGATTGTGATTGTGTGACTGCGATTGTATGATAGTGATCGTATGATTGTTATAGTATGATATTGATTGCATGATTATGATCGTATGATTGTGGTTGTACAATTATCGTTGTATGATTGTGATTGTATGACTGTTCTTGTATGATTATGATCGTATGATTGTAATTGCATGATTGTGATCGTATGATTGTGGTTGTATGATTTTGATTGTATGATTGTGATTGTATGAATGTGATGTTATGATCGTAATAGTGTGATTGTGATTGTACGATTGTGAATGTATGATTGTGATTGTATGAATGTGATTGCATGATTGTGATTGCATGATTGTGATTGTATGTTTGTGATTGTATGATTATCATTGTACGATGATGATTGCATGAATGTGATTGTATAGTTGTGATTGTATGATTGTGAATGCGTGATAGTAATTGTATAGTTGTGATTGTATGATTCTGGTTGTATGCTTGTGCTTGTATGATTGTGATTGTATGGTTGTGATTGTATGATTGTGATTGTATGATCGTGATTGTATGATTGTGATTGTATGATTGTGATTGTATGATTGTGATTGTATGATTGTGATTGTATGATTGTGATTGTATGATTGCGATTGTACGATTGCGATTGTATGTTTGCAATTTTATGAGTGTGATTATATGATTGTGATTGTATGATTGTGATTGTATGATAGTAATTGTATGATTGTGATCGTATGATTGTGATTCTATGATTGCGATCGTATGATTGTGATCGTATGGTTGTGATCGCATGATTGCGATCGTATGATTGTGATCGTATGGTTGTGATCGCATGATTGTGATCGTATGATTGTGATCGTATGATAGTGATTGTATGATAGTAATTGTATGATTGTGATTGTATGATTGCGATTGTATGGTTGCAATTTTATGAGTGTGATTACGTGATTGTGCTTGTATGGTTGTGATCGCATGATTGTAATTGTATAGTTGTGATCGTATGATTGCGATCGTATGATTGTGATCGTATGATTGTGATCGTATGATTGTGATTGTATGATTGTGATTGCATGATTGTGATAGTATGATTGTGATTGTATGATGGCGACTGTATTATTGTGATTGAATGATTGTGATTGTGTGATTGTGATTGTATGTCTGTGATTGTATGATTGTGATTTTATGATTGTGATTGTATGATTGTGATTGTATGATTGTGATTGTATGATTGTGATTGTATGATTGTGACTGTATGAATGTGATTGTATGATTGTGATTGTATTATTGTGATTGTGTGATTGTGATTGTATGTTTGTGATTGTATGATTGTGATTTTATGATTGTGATTGTATGATTGTGATTGTATGATTGTGATTGTATGATTGTGATTGTATGATTGTGACTGTATGATTGTGATTTTATGATTGTGAATGTATGATTGTGATTGCATGATAGTGAGTGTGTAGTTGTGATTGTGTGACTGGGATCGTATGTTAGTGATCTTATGATTGTTAAAGTATGATCTTGATTGTATGATTGTGATTGTATGATTGTGATTTTATGATTGCGGTTTTATGATAGTGATTGTGTGATTGCGATAGTATGATTGTGATTGAATGGTTATGATTGTATGGCTGTGAATGTATGATTGTGATTGTACGATTGTGATTGTATGATTGTGATTGTATGATTGTGACCATATGATTGTTATAGTATGTCTGCGATTGTATGATTGCGATTGTATGATTGTGACTGTATGATTGTTGTAGTATGTTTGTGATTGTATGATTGTGTTTGTATTATTGTGATTTTGCGATATTGACTGTAGGGTCGTGATTGTATTGTTGTGGTTGTATGTTTGTGATTTTATGATTGTGATTTCATGATTGTGATTTTATGATTGTGATTGTATGATTGTGATTGTATGATTGTGATTGTATGATTGTGATTGTATGATTGTGACTGTATGATTGCAATTGTATGATTGCGATTTTATGATTGTGATTTTATGATTGTGATTTTATGATTGTGATTGTATGATAGTAATTGTATGATTGTGATCGTATGATTGTGATTGTATGATTGTGTTTGGGAGATTGCAATTGTATGATTGCGATTTTATGATTGGGACTGTATGATTGTGATTGTATGATAGTAATTGTATGATTGTGATCGTATGATTGTGATTCTATGATTGCGATCGTATGATTGTGATCGTATGATTGTGATCGTATGATAGTGATTGTATGATAGTAATTGTATGATTGTGATCGTATGATTGTGATTGTATGATTGTGATCGTATGTTTGTGGTTGTACAATTATGGCTGTATGATTGTGATGGTGTGATTGTTCTTGTATAATTATGATCGTATGATTGTAATTGCATGTTTGTGATCGTATGATTGTGATCGTATGGTTGTGATCGCATGATTGTGATCGTATGATTGTGATCGTATGATTATGATCGTATGATTGTGATCGTATGATTGTGATAGTATGATTGTGATTGTATGATGGCGACTGTATTATTGTGATTGTGTGATTGTGATTGTATGTTTGTGATTGTATGATTGTGATTTTATGATTGTGATTGTATGATTGCGATTGTATGATTATGATTCTCTGATTGTGATTATATGACTGTGATTGTATGATCGTGATTGTATGATTGTGATTGTATGATTGTGATTGTATGATTGTGATTGTATGATTGTGATTGTATGATTGTGATTGTATGATTGCGATTGTACGATTGCGATTGTATGTTTGCAATTTTATGAGTGTGATTATATGATTGTGATTGTATGATTGTGATTGTATGATAGTAATTGTATGATTGTGATCGTATGATTGTGATTCTATGATTGCGATCGTATGATTGTGATCGTATGGTTGTGATCGCATGATTGCGATCGTATGATTGTGATCGTATGGTTGTGATCGCATGATTGTGATCGTATGATTGTGATCGTATGATAGTGATTGTATGATAGTAATTGTATGATTGTGATTGTATGATTGCGATTGTATGGTTGCAATTTTATGAGTGTGATTACGTGATTGTGCTTGTATGGTTGTGATCGCATGATTGTAATTGTATAGTTGTGATCGTATGATTGCGATCGTATGATTGTGATTGTATGATTGTGATCGTATGATTGTGATCGTATGATTGTGATCGTATGATTGTGATTATATGATTGTAATTGTATGATTGTGATCGTATGATTGTGATTGAATGATTGTGATAGTATGATTGTGATCGTATGATTGTGATCGTATGATTGTGATTGTATGATTGTGATTGTATGATTGTGATAGTATGATTGTGATTGTATGATGGCGACTGTATTATTGTGATTGTATGATTGTGATTGTGTGATTGTGATTGTATGATTGTGACTGTATGATTGCAATTGTATGATTGCGATTTTATGATTGTGATTTTATGATTGTGATTTTATGATTGTGATTGTATGATAGTAATTGTATGATTGTGATCGTATGATTGTGATTGTATGATTGTGTTTGGGAGATTGCAATTGTATGATTGCGATTTTATGATTGTGACTGTATGATTGTGATTGTATGATAGTAATTGTATGATTGTGATCGTATGATTGTGATTCTATGATTGCGATCGTATGATTGTGATCGTATGATTGTGATCGTATGATAGTGATTGTATGATAGTAATTGTATGATTGTGATCGTATGATTGTGATTGTATGATTGTGATCGTATGTTTGTGGTTGTACAATTATGGCTGTATGATTGTGATGGTGTGATTGTTCTTGTATAATTATGATCGTATGATTGTAATTGCATGTTTGTGATCGTATGATTGTGATCGTATGGTTGTGATCGCATGATTGTGATCGTATGATTGTGATTGTATGATTATGATCGTATGATTGTGATCGTATGATTGTGATTGTATGATTGTGATTGTATGATTGTGATTGTATGATTGTGATTGTATGATTGCGATTGTATGGTTGTGATTGTATGATTGTGTTTGGGAGATTGCAATTGTATGATTGCGATTTTATGATTCTGACTGTGTGATTGTGATTGTATGATAGTAATTGTATGATTGTGATCGTATGATTGTGATTCTATGATTGCGATCGTATGATTGTGATCGTATGATTGTGATCGTATGATAGTGATTATATGATAGTAATTGTATGATTGTGATCGTATGATTGTGATTGTATGATTGTGATTGCATGATTGTGATTCTATAGTTGTGGTTGTGTGATTCTGATTGTGTGACTGCTGTTGCATCGCCTTAGAATGCGATGCAGCTATCTTTTGTATTTTTACCAGGCAATAGACCGAGGATCTCGAACTGACCGTTCAGGCAATAAGTTTATGAAGCCATTGACCATTTTTCGTTAGCAAAAAATACCTTCGCGTCGGTACCCAAGTTTACTGCTTGGGACCAGCATGTTTAATTTCCTATTCCGTTACTTTCAATCATCGTCGTCAGGGTCAGAGTGCTTTTTCACCTTATTACTTGCTACGGGTTTTTCCCAAATCGCGGTATCCCTCGTGCGTCACCCCTTGGTCGCGGCTACTTCCAGGGGTGACCATTTCTTGTGCGAGGGAGGTGACCATTTCTTACGAGGGCGGTCACCTCTCAAAAATCAACAACCAATAAGAAAACACACCCCTTCCAAATTACCGATTCCGAGGTAACATCGACAGCTACTTTGGCGAAAGAACACAGAACACGAATATATCTTCAACAACACGTATCTAAAACACGAAAAGAACACGAATATATCTCGTACAACACATAGCTAATTCAAGAGAAGAACACGATAATATTTCAACTATCACAATCAACACGCGTCTAAGTCGCGAACAGTAATCTTTGAACATCTCAAATATTACATTTAAATCACGAACGAACTCACTTGTATCTCGAGTAATAAAGACCGAAACCACGAACGAATCGACTAATATCTCGAATAACGAACTTTCAATCGAATCGTAACATCACGAATTATCACTTAAAACCAGGCCCAGAGCTCGTTAAATCCTGACTGGGTCAGAACAGTGTCGGGTGCCCGAATCCGCGCTGTTTACGCAGCATTTTTTGGTCCTTCGAGCCGGATATCGGTGTGTATTGGTGCTATCGAAGAAGAATTCTGAGCTACTGCATCACTGGGTCCAACAACACGAGGCAGCAGCCAAGGACAACAGGGTTGCTCCAGATCATCGTCAGGCCACGATATTCAGCGAGCACGAGAGGACTAGCACGAGGTAACGGCGTTTTTGGACAATTCAGCAAGGAGTTTCATCCACCGGCTGCGAACGAGTCCACAACGTGTTCAGCAACGTAATTCGTGAGTCAGACATATTCAATTAACTCGTCAATTTCCATATTTTTCCATCCTTCTTCCGACGTCATAATGGCCCAAGAATCGAATACGCAAAATCTTCGCGAACTCATTCGAAAACGCGCAACCATTAAATCTAAATTAACAGCCTTCGCGAAGTTCTTAGACACATGTCGCGAACCAGAAATCATACCTCTTAGCGAATTAAAGCTCCGTACTGCGCGTCTCGAGAAAGAATTCGACGTTTTTGATACGGTTCAAAGTGCATTAGAATCGGCAGCATCTGACAACGAATACGAAATTAGGTTAAATGAACGTACCGATTTCGAAGATCACTACTACGGGATCACAGCCGTCGCGAAAGATATAATAGAAAAACACGAGAAAAGCAGTAATCAAATAGACGGTTCGCCACACGCCCTACAACCTTCTGGTTCGGCTGAGGCAAATAACTTTCAATCTCTGCTGACAATTCTATCAGAATCGCAAGTCAAGCTACCTACAATGCATTTACCAAAATTCAGCGGAACTTATGAAGCATGGCCCGGATTCGCGGACGCGTTTAAATCAGCTGTCCACGAAAATCCAAGCTTCCGCGACGCGCAAAAACTTATTTATTTAAAATCTTGTTTAACGGGAAAAGCGGCGGAAAAGGTCGAATCGTTGGAGACCACCGCAGCAAATTATTCAGTAGCGTGGGATATCTTAGATAAATATTACAACGATCCAAGCGTAGTCATTAACAACCGCGTCCAAGCATTTTTTGATTTGCCGTCATGTTCGCGATATAATCCCACTGCTTTGGGTGAATTAACTGACACGGCCATGAAGCACTATAACGCGCTGAAAGCACTTAAAAAACCATTCTTAGAAGCGTTTCCTATTTATGCGATAATAAGCAAATTAGACGATCAAACGCGATTACGGTGGAAGGAAAAAACACAAGGAACCGATCTTCCGACGATGGAAGAATTACTAGAATTCCTGCATAACAGGCGTAGGGTTTTAGAAACTACTAGGGTAGAACCCGCGAAACAACCAACAACACGAATTAATAACACGACTCCAACAACACGAACTAATAACACGAACTCAATAACACATACACGATCAGGTCCCTTTACACAACATCGCGGATCACCAAACGTTAATAGACCAACTCACACACCAACTTACATACCAACTCACGCACAAACTCACGTACAACCTCACGTACAACCTCACATACAAACTCACGTACAAACTCACATACCAGCTCACGCATCAGCTCACGCATCAGCTCACGCGTACCCCGTACAGCAAGCACGTTGCTACATGTGTAAGGCAAATCACTTTACACAATATTGTCAACAGTTAACATCCGCGAATGTTGACGAACGAACCGAAATGATTCAAAAAGCTGGCTTATGCATCAATTGCTTAAGGCCAAATCACGAACTCAAAGATTGTCTTGCTGGATGCTGCAAGCAGTGCAATGGAAAACACCATACACTGTTGCACAAAGAGCAGAAACCGGTACAAGCGACGGTATCGGCATTAAGTGCGAATTGCCTAAACGAAACAATTTTATCGACCGCGATAGTTTATATCCGCGACAAACATAATCGACCGCAGCCCTGTCGAGTCCTCCTGGACTCAGGGTCACAATCGCATTTTTTAACTGAACGCTTCGCTAATAAACTCTCTCTACCGTTAACTAACGTAAACATTCCGGTAACAGGAATAAATCACGGAACCTCACAAATTCGAAATTCACTACACACTTCTGTCCAATCAAGAATCAACAATTTCACAACAGATCTAACGTTCCTTATACTACCACGCATTACCGAAATCCTACCATTACGTCCAATATCAAAAACACAGCTCAATATCCCAGCCAACATCCCATTAGCCGATCCTAATTTTAACACTCCGTCCGAAATCGACGGTTTGATTGGTGCAGAAGTATTTTTCAAACTGCTTTGTATCGGTCAAATTTCAATCGCGAACAATTCAATTACCTTGCAAAAAACGAAATTAGGCTGGATCCTCGCCGGTAAATTACCGTCGAAGCCATCATTAGGTGCCACGCATTGTAATGTCGCATGCAATGTGCTGGAGACCGGCATAACGAAATCCGGGAAATTAAAGGAATCCCTCCCCAAATCAGTCTCATCTACTGAGGAACGCGCATACAAAAATCATTTCGCAAATTCGACAACACACGAATCGAACTCCGGCAGATATATGCCATTTATATCACGACCGCCGACATTAGGCAATTCTTACGCGTCTCGACAATTCCGCGCGTTAGAGCGAACATCGGATAAAAACACAAACTTACAACACGAACACTCAAAACACTTAAACGACTATCACACTTCAGGGTACATGGAGGTACTAAAGAATCGAAATACACAAAATGCGTACTAATTTCCACACCACGTAATACAGAAACACGACAATTTAATTATAAAATCATGTAAATCAGCCAGCATCACTGACCCCATTCGCAGTTTCGGACAGGACTTTTCGAGTAGGTAGACAGTTAGCAAACGCGGATCTTCCTGATAATGAGAAGTATCCCATGCTACTGTATAAAAATCGTCATTCAACAAAGTCAATCATTCGTAAGGCTCATTTTAGAAAATTTCTATGCACGTTCGTTTTTCCATATTTTTTCTGTTTTTCAACTCGAATGGTGTCTATCGAAATCATATCAGATTTAACAGCTACTGCTTGTGTGTCAGTATTGCAACGATTCTTCTCGAGGCGTTGCAATCAAGCGATATTCACTTGGACAACGCGACGAAGTTCGTAAGCGCGAAACGCGAATTGTTCGAGCTTCATATATATTACCGACATAAACAGTAACATCAAATAATCGAATCCTTTAGCTAATCGAAAAATTAATTTACATTTTATTCTCTTCCGATCATCTTATTTTGGTTTTATCTGAAAATTTGCAATAGAATTCACAGAACACTTATAACTCGTAAGAAAATGCGCTATCGTTCGAATGGCCTCTATTCTTATAAATGTAGTAGAAGTCATCCTACGTTCCTCATCTGTGATTTCAGTATCCTCTGATCCAATAACCTAACTCCTATCATGCCTACCTATTTCCTAATTGGCGAGTGTAATAAGTGTGCCTGACCACGATTACACGAACCTATCGAACGGACAACTTTCATCCTGACAACACGTTTAACGAACCCGCCAACACTTCTGGAAGCCCTGGCGATCTAAGTACGAGGGTCATTCAATAAGTAAAGAGACAAATGGCTATAACTCAAAAACGGTTTATTTCAATCTTTCAAAATTAAGGCTATTTTTCAACATAATCTCCCCGCACAGTTATGCACTTGTCCCATCTTCCTTGCAGCTTCCCAATTCCCTTGGCGAAGAATTCTTTCGATTTACCCCGAAGCCACTTTTGCACCGCTTCCTTAACTTCATTGTTAGCAAATCTTTTTTCACGTAGGGCGTCTTTGAGTGGTTCAAACAGGTAAAAATCAAATGGGGCGAGGTTGGGACTGTAGGCAGGATGAGGTAAGACCTCCCAACCCAATTCTTGAAGCTTATCAGGGGTCAGCTGGACTAAAAATCTAATGACTGAGCGCTGCTCTTCTAAGGTGCAATCTTCTAGTGGACTTGCCATGGTGAATTGAAAATTTTGAGGTTATGTTGACATAAAATGATGAAACAGCTGATCAGAGCATATCCCAAGGTTGCCAACTAACACTCCTGAAAAGATTGTACACATTCATTGAATAGTTTTAAAATTATAGAATTTGTCTCTTTACTTATTGAATGACCCTCGTATTTACAGGAGCTGATCTCCTATAAAAAACACCGGCGGAACTCAGCAGCCTGCAGTCGGAACCATGGGTGTGGTCCAAGAAGACACTCTCATTCTATGCAGCGGCCATTAGGCCGAATTACGTCAATCCACCCTGGCGCAGCTGAAATCATCTGTGTGGTGACAGTGCGAATCAGCCGTGGTGATTTATAACGAACAATTACAAACAATTACAAACAGTCAAACGAACAATTAAACGTGTCAATCCGCTACCGATTGGACAATGAAATCGGATGTAGATAGTTAGCATTATCGTTGTATATATTTTCCAATAATGTGAGTGTGTAATGTGTGTATGTATGATTGTAAGAAGGGTATGAATGAGAGTGTGTAATTATTTAGAATAACTAGTTAAATAAGTATCGTAACGCGTTAGTGTGTATATACATTACTACACTCGCGCTAAACTATCGTACATCAAACATAACACGAACTATTGTAACATCCATAAGCGTACACGAACATTAATTTATCATTGAACGAAGCCGTTCAAGGGGGGCGGTATGTTGCATCGCCTTAGAATGCGATGCAGCTATCTTTTGTATTTTTACCAGGCAATAGACCGAGGATCTCGAACTGACCGTACAGGCAATAAGTTTATGAAGCCATTGACCATTTTTCGTTAGCAAAAAATACCTTCGCGTCGGTACCCAAGTTTACTGCTTGGGACCAGCATGTTTAATTTCCTATTCCGTTACTTTCAATCATCGTCGTCAGGGTCAGAGTGCTTTTTCACCTTATTACTTGCTACGGGTTTTTCCCAAATCGCGGTATCCCTCGTGCGTCACCCCTTGGTCGCGGCTACTTCCAGGGGTGACCATTTCTTGTGCGAGGGAGGTGACCATTTCTTACGAGGGCGGTCACCTCTCAAAAATCAACAACCAATAAGAAAACACACCCCTTCCAAATTACCGATTCCGAGGTAACATCGACAGCTACTTTGGCGAAAGAACACAGAACACGAATATATCTTCAACAACACGTATCTAAAACACGAAAAGAACACGAATATATCTCGTACAACACATAGCTAATTCAAGAGAAGAACACGATAATATTTCAACTATCACAATCAACACGCGTCTAAGTCGCGAGCAGTAATCTTTGAACATCTCAAATATTACATTTAAATCACGAACGAACTCATTTGTATCTCGAGTAATAAAGACCGAAACCACGAACGAATCGACTAATATCTCGAATAACGAACTTTCAATCGAATCGTAACATCACGAATTATCACTTAAAACCAGGCCCAGAGCTCGTTAAATCCTGACTGGGTCAGAACAGTGTCGGGTGCCCGAATCCGCGCTGTTTACGCAACAACTGCGATTGTATGATAGTGATCGTATGATTGTTATAGTATGATATTGATTGCATGATTATGATCGTATGATTGTGGTTGTACAATTATCGTTGTATGATTGTGATTGTATGACTGTTCTTGTATGATTATGATCGTATGATTGTAATTGCATGATTGTGATCGTATGATTGTGGTTGTATGATTTTGATTGTATGATTGTGATTGTATGAATGTGATTTTATGATCGTAATAGTGTGATTGTGATTGTACGATTGTGAATGTATGATTGTATTGCCTGATTGTGACTTTATGATTGTGATTGTATGATTATGATTGTATGATCGTGATTGTATGATTGTTATTATACGATTGTGATTGTATGATTGTGATTGTATGATTGTGATTGTATGATTGTGATTGTATGATGGCGACTGTATTATTGTGATTGTATGATTGTGATTGTATGATCGTGATTGTATGATTGTTATTATACGATTGTGATTGTATGATTGTGATTGTATGATTGTGATTGTATGTTTGTGATTGTATGATTGTGATTGTATGATTGTGATTGTATGATTGTGATTGTATGATTGTGATTGTATGATTGTGATTGTATGATCGTGATTTTACGATTGTGATTGTATGCTTGTGATTGTATGATTGTGACTGTGTGATTGTGATTGTATGATTGTGATTGTATGATTGTGATTGTATGATTGTGATTGTATGATTGCGATTGTATGGTTGTGATTGTATGATTGTGTTTGGGAGATTGCAATTGTATGATTGCGCTTTTATGATTGTGATTTTATGATTGTGATTGTATGATAGTAATTGTATGATTGTGATCGTATGATTGTGATTCTATGATTGCGATCGTATGATTGTGATCGTATGATTGTGATCGTATGATAGTGATTGTATGATAGTAATTGTATGATTGTGATCGTATGATTGTGATTGTATGATTGTGATCGTATGTTTGTGGTTGTACAATTATGGCTGTATGATTGTGATGGTATGATTGTTCTTGTATAATTATGATCGTCTGATTGTGATCGTATGATTGTGATCGTATGATTGTGATCGTATGATTGTGATCGTATGATTGTGGTTGTATGATTTTGATTGTATGATTGTGATTGTATGAATGTGATGTTATGATCGTAATAGTGTGATTGTGATTGTACGATTGTGAATGTATGATTGTATTGCCTGATTGTGACTTTATGATTGTGATTGTATGATTATGATTGTATGATCGTGATTGTATGATTGTTATTGTACGATTGTGATTGTATGATTGTGATTGTATGAATGTGATTGCATGATTGTGATTGCATGATTGTGATTGTATGTTTGTGATTGTATGATTATCATTGTACGATGATGATTGCATGAATGTGATTGTATAGTTGTGATTGTATGATTGTGAATGCATGATTGTAATTGTATAGTTGTGATTGTATGATTCTGATTGTATGCTTGTGATTGTATGATTGTGATTGTATGGTTGTGATTGTATGAATGTGATTGTATGATTGTTTTTGTATGATTGTGATCGTATGATTGTGATCGTATGATTGTGATCGTATGGTTGTGATCGCATGATTGTGATCGTATGAATGTGATCGTATGATTGTGATCATATGATTGTGATTGTATGATTGTGATTGTATGATTGTGATAGTATGATTGTGATTGTATGATTGTGATTGTATGATTGTGATTGTATGATCATGATAGTATGATTTTGATTGTATGATTGTGATTGCATGATTGTGATTGTATGATTGTGATTGTATGATTGTGACTGAATGATTGTGATTGCATAACTGTGATTGTATGATTGTGATTGTATGATTGTGATTGTATGATTGCGATTGTATGATTGTGATTGTATGATTGTGATAGTATGATTGTGATTGTATGATGGCGACTGTATTATTGTGATTGTATGATTGTGATTGTATGTTTGTGATTGTATGATTGTGATTGTATGATTGTGATTGTATGATTGTGATTGTATGATTGTGATTGTATGATTGTGACTGTATGATTGTGATTGTATGATTGTGATTGTATGATTGTGAATGTATGATTGTGATTGCATGATTGTGATTGTATAGTTGTGATTGTGTGACTTCGATCGCATGATAGTGATCTTATGATTGTTATAGTATGATCTTGATTGTATGATTGTGATTGTATGATTGTGATCGTATGATTGTGATTGTATGATAGTAATTGTATGATTGTGATCGTATGATTGTGATTGTATGATTGTGATCGTATGTTTGTGGTTGTACAGTTATGGCTGTATGATTGTGATGGTATGATTGTTCTTGTATGATTATGATCGTATGATTGTAATTGCATGATTGTGATCGTATGATTGTGATTGTATGATTGTGATTGTATGATTGTGATTGTATGATTGTGATTGTATGATCATGATAGTATGATTGCGATTGTATGATTGTGATTGCATGATTGTGATTGTATGATGGCGACTGTATTATTGTGATTGTATGATTGTGATTGTATGATTGTGATTGTATGTTTATGATTGTATGATTGTGATTGTATGATTGTGATTGTATGATTGTGATTGTATGATTGTGATTGTATGATTGTGATTGTATGATTGTGACTGAATGATTGTGATTGCATAATTGTGATTGTATGATTGTGATTGTATGATTGTGATTGTATGATTGTGATTGTATGATTGCGATTGTATGGTTGTGATTGTATGATTGTGTTTGGGAGATTGCAATTGTATGATTGCGATTTTATGATTGTGATTGTATGATTGTGATTGTATGATAGTAATTGTATGATTGTGATCGTATGATTGTGATTCTATGATTGCGATCGTATGATTGTGATCGTATGATTGTGATCGTATGATAGTGATTGTATGATAGTAATTGTATGATTGTGATCGTATGATTGTGATTGTTTGATCGTGATTGTATGATCATGATAGTATGATTGTGATTGTATGATTGTTTTTGTATGATTGTGATCGTATGATTGTGATCGTATGATTGTGATCGTATGGTTGTGATCGCATGATTGTGATCGTATGATTGTGATCGTATGATTGTGATTGTATGATTGTGATTGTATGATTGTGATTGTATGATGGCGACTGTATTACTGTGATTGTATGATTGTGATTGTATGATTGTGATTGTATGATTGTGATTGTATGATTGTGATTGTATGATTTTTATTGTACGATTGTGATTGTATGATTGTGATTGTATGAATGTGATTGCATGATTGTGATTGCATGATTGTGATGGTATGTTTGTGATTATATGATTATCATTGTATGATGATGATTGCATGAATGTGATTGTATAGTTGTGATTGTATGATTGTGAATGCATGATTGTAATTGTATAGTTGTGATTGTATGATTCTGATTGTATGCTTGTGATTGTATGATTGTGATTGTATCGTTGTGATTGTATGGTTGTGATTGTATGATCGTGATTGTACGATTGTGATTGTATGCTTGTGATTGTATGATTGTGATTGTATGGTTGTGATTGTATGAATGTGATTGTATGATTGTTTTTGTATGATTGTGATCGTATGATTGTGATCGTATGGTTGTCATCGCATGATTGTGATCGTATGATTGTGATCGTATGATTGTGATCGCGTGATTGTGATTGTATGATTGTGATTGTATGATTGTGATTGTATGATTGTGATTTTATGGTTGTGATTGTATGATTGTGTTTTGGAGATTGTAATTGTATGATTGCGATTTTATGATTGTGATTGTATGATTGTGATTGTATGATAGTAATTGTATGATTGTGATCGTATGATTGTGATTCTATGATTGCGATCGTATGATTGTGATCGTATGATTGTGATTGTATGATTGTGATTGTATGATAGTAATTGTGTGATTGTGATCGTATGATTGTGATTGTATGATTGTTCTTTTATGATTATGATCGTATGATTGTAATTGCATGATTGTGATGGTATGATTGTTCTTGTATGATTATGATCGTATGATTGTAATTGCATGATTGTGATCGTATGATTGTGATTGTATGATTGTGATTGTATGATTGTGATTGTATGATTGTGATTGTATGATCATGATAGTATGATTGCGATTGTATGATTGTGATTGCATGATTGTGATTGTATGATGGCGACTGTATTATTGTGATTGTATGTTTGTGATTGTATGATTGTGATTGTATGTTTATGATTGTATGATTGTGATTGTATGATTGTGATTGTATGATTGTGATTGTATGATTGTGATTGTATGATTGTGATTGTATGATTGTGATTGTATGATTGTGACTGAATGATTGTGATTGCATAATTGTGATTGTATGATTGTGATTGTATGATTGTGATTGTATGATTGTGATTGTATGATTGCGATTGTATGGTTGTGATTGTATGATTGTGTTTGGGAGATTGCAATTGTATGATTGCGATTTTATGATTGTGATTGTATGATTGTGATTGTATGATAGTAATTGTATGATTGTGATCGTATGATTGTGATTCTATGATTGCGATCGTATGATTGTGATCGTATGATTGTGATCGTATGATAGTGATTGTATGATACTAATTGTATGATTGTGATCGTATGATTGTGATTGTATGATTGTGATCGTATGTTTGTGGTTGTACAGTTATGGCTGTATGATTGTGATGGTATGATTGTTCTTGTATGATTATGATCGTATGATTGTAATTGCATGATTGTGATCGTATGATTGTGATTTTATGATTGTGATTGTATGATTGCAATTTTATGAGTGTGATTACATGATTGTGATTGTATGATTGTGATTGCATGATTGTAATTGTATAGTTGTGATTGTATGATTCTGATTGTATGCTTGTGATTGTATGATTGTGATTGCATGATTGTGATTATATGATTGCTATTGTATGATTGCAATTTTATGAGTGTGATTATATGATTGTGCTTGTATGGTTGTGATTATATGATTGGGATCGTATGATTGTGATTGTTTGATCGTGATTGTATGATCATGATAGTATGATTGTGATTGTATGATTGTTTTTGTATGATTGTGATCGTATGATTGTGATCGTATGATTGTGATCGTATGGTTGTGATCGCATGATTGTGATCGTATGATTGTGATCGTATGATTGTGATCGTATGATTGTGATTGTATGATTGTGATTGTATGATTGTGATTGTATGATGGCGACTGTATTACTGTGATTGTATGATTGTGAATGTATGATTGTGATTGTATGATTGTGATTGTATGATTGTGATTGTATGATTTTTATTGTACGATTGTGATTGTATGATTGTGATTGTATGAATGTGATTGCATGATTGTGATTGCATGATTGTGATTGTATGTTTGTGATTATATGATTATCATTGTATGATGATGATTGCATGAATGTGATTGTATAGTTGTGATTGTATGATTGTGAATGCATGATTGTAATTGTATAGTTGTGATTGTATGATTCTGATTGTATGCTTGTGATTGTATGATTGTGATTGTATCGTTGTGATTGTATGGTTGTGATTGTATGATCGTGATTGTACGATTGTGATTGTATGCTTGTGATTGTATGATTGTGATTGTATGGTTGTGATTGTATGAATGTGATTGTATGATTGTTTTTGTATGATTGTGATCGTATGATTGTGATCGTATGGTTGTCATCGCATGATTGTGATCGTATGATTGTGATCGTATGATTGTGATCGCGTGATTGTGATTGTATGATTGTGATTGTATGATTGTGATTGTATGATTGTGATTTTATGGTTGTGATTGTATGATTGTGTTTTGGAGATTGTAATTGTATGATTGCGATTTTATGATTGTGATTGTATGATTGTGATTGTATGATAGTAATTGTATGATTGTGATCGTATGATTGTGATTCTATGATTGCGATCGTATGATTGTGATCGTATGATTGTGATTGTATGATTGTGATTGTATGATAGTAATTGTGTGATTGTGATCGTATGATTGTGATTGTATGATTGTTCTTTTATGATTATGATCGTATGATTGTAATTGCATGATTGTGATCGTATGATTGTGATTGTATGATTGTGATTCTATGATTGTGATCGTATGGTTGTGATCGTATGATTGTGATCGTATGATTGTGATCGTATGATTGTGACTGTATGATTGTGATCGTATGATTGTGATCGTATGATTGTGATCGTATGATTGTGATTGTATGGTTGTGACTGTATTGTTGTGATCGTATGATTGTTATCGTATGTTTGTGATCGTATGACTGTGATTGTATGATTGTGATTGTATGATTGTGATTGTATGATGATGATAGTATGATTGTGATTGTATGATTGTGATTGCATGATTGTGATTGTATGATAGTAATTGTATGATTGTGATTGTATGATTCTGATTGTATGATTGTGATTGTTTGATTGTGATTGTATGCTTGTGATTGTATGATTGTGATTGTATGGTTGTGATTGTATGAATGTGATTGTATGATTGTTTTTGTATGATTGTGATCGTAAGATTGTGATCGTATGGTTGTGATCGCATGATTGTGATCGTATGATTGTGATCGTATGATAGTGATCGTATGATTGTGATTGTATGATTGTGATTGTATGATTGTGATAGTATGATTGTGATTGTATGATTGTGAATGTATGATTGTGATTGCATGATTGTGATTGTATAGTTGTGATTGTGTAACTTCGATCGTATGATAGCGATCTTATGATTGTTATAGTATGATCTTGATTGTATGATTGTGATTGTATGATTGTGATTTTATGATTGTGATCGTATGATTGTGATTGTTTGATTGCGATTGTATGATTGTGATTGTATGATTGCGATTGCATGATTGTGATTATATGATTGCGATTGTATGATTGCAATTTTATGAGTGTGATTATATGATTGTGCTTGTATGGTTGTGATTATATGATTGTGATCGTATGACTGTGATTGTTTGATTGCGATTGTATGATTGTGATTGTATGATTGTGATTGTATGATTGTGATTGTATGCTTGTGATTGTATGATTGTGATTGTATGATTGTGATTGTATGATTGTGATTGTATGATTGTGATTGTATGATTTTTATTTTACGATTGTGATTGTATGATTGTGATTGTATGAATGTGATTGCATGATTGTGATTGTATGCTTGTGATTGTATGAATGTGATTGTATGATTGTTTTTGTATGATTGTGATCGTATGATTGTGATCGTATGGTTGTGATCGCATGATTGTGATCGTATGATTGTGATCGTATGATTGTGATCGTATGATTGTGATTGTATGATTGTGATTGTATGATTGTGATAGTATGATTGTGATTGTATGATGGCGACTGTATTATTGTGATTGTATGATTGTGATTGTATGTTTGTGATTGTATGATTGTGATTGTATGATTGTGATTGTATGATTGTGATTGTATGATTGTGATTGTATGATTGTGACTGTATGATTGTGATTGTATGATTGTGATTGTATGATTGTGATTGTATGATTGTGATTGTATGATGGCGACTGTATTATTGTGATTGTATGCTTGTGATTGTATGATTGTGATTGTATGATAGTAATTGTATGATTGTGATCGTATGATTGTGATTCTATGATTGCGATCGTATGATTGTGATCGTATGATTGTGATCGTATGATAGTGATTGTATGATAGTAATTGTATGATTGTGATCGTATGATTGTGATTGTATGATTGTGATCGTATGTTTGTGGTTGTACAGTTATGGCTGTATGATTGTGATGGTATGATTGTTCTTGTATGATTATGATCGTATGATTGTAATTGCATGATTGTGATCGTATGATTGTGATTGTATGATTGTGATTGTATGATTGTGATTGTATGATCATGATAGCATGATTGTGATTGTATGATTGTGATTGCATGATTGTGATTGTATGATGGCGACTGTATTATTGTGATTGTATGATTGTGATTGTATGATTGTGATTGTATGTTTGTGATTGTATGATTGTGGTTGTATGATTGTGATTGTATGATTGTGATTGTATGATTGTGATTGTATGATTGTGACTGAATGATTGTGATTGCATAATTGTGATTGTATCATTGTGATTGTATGATTGTGATTGTATGATTGTGATTGTATGATTGCGATTGTATGGTTGTGATTGTATGATTGTGTTTGGGAGATTGCAATTGTATGATTGCGATTTTATGATTGTGATTGTATGATTGTGATTGTATGATAGTAATTGTATGATTGTGATCGTATGATTGTGATTCTATGATTGCGATCGTATAATTGTGATCGTATGATTGTGATCGTATGATAGTGATTGTATGATAGTAATTGTATGATTGTGATCGTATGACTGTGATTGTATGATTGTGATCGTATGTTTGTGGTTGTACAGTTATGGCTGTATGATTGTGATGGTATGATTGTTCTTGTATGATTGTGATCGTATGATTGTAATTGCATGATTGTGATCGTATGATTGTGATTGTATGATTGTGATTGTATGATTGCAATTTTATGAGTGTGATTACATGATTGTGATTGTATGATTGTGATTGCATGATTGTAATTGTATAGTTGTGATTGTATGATTCTGATTGTATGCTTGTGATTGTATGATTGTGATTGCATGATTGTGATTATATGATTGCTATTGTATGATTGCAATTTTATGAGTGTGATTATATGATTGTGCTTGTATGGTTGTGATTATATGATTGTGATCGTATGATTGTGATTGTTTGATCGTGATTGTATGATCATGATAGTATGATTCTGATTGTATGATTGTTTTTGTATGATTGTGATCGTATGATTGTGATCGTATGATTGTGATCGTATGGTTGTGATCGCATGATTGTGATCGTATGATTGTGATCGTATGATTGTGATCGTATGATTGTGATTGTATGATTGTGATTGTATGATTGTGATAGTATGATTGTGATTGTATGATGGCGACTGTATTACTGTGATTGTATGATTGTGATTGTATGTTTGTGATTGTATGACTGTGATTGTATGATTGTGATTGTATGATTGTGATTGTATGATTGTGATTGTATGATTGTGATTGTATGATTTTTATTGTACGATTGTGATTGTATGATTGTGATTGTATGAATGTGATTGCATGATTGTGATTGCATGATTGTGATTGTATGTTTGTGATTATATGATTATCATTGTATGATGATGATTGCATGAATGTGATTGTATAGTTGTGATTGTATGATTGTGAATGCATGATTGTAATTGTATAGTTGTGATTGTATGATTCTGATTGTATGCTTGTGATTGTATGATTGTGATTGTATCGTTGTGATTGTATGATTGTGATTGTATGATCGTGATTGTACGATTGTGATTGTATGCTTGTGATTGTATGATTGTGATTGTATGGTTGTGATTGTATGAATGTGATTGTATGATTGTTTTTGTATGATTGTGATCGTATGATTGTGATCGTATGATTGTGATCGTATGGTTGTGATCGCATGATTGTGATCGTATGATTGTGATCGTATGATTGTGATCGCGTGATTGTGATTGTATGATTGTGATTGTATGATTGTGATTGTATGATTGCGATTTTATGGTTGTGATTGTATGATTGTGTTTTGGAGATTGTAATTGTATGATTGCGATTTTATGATTGTGATTGTATGATTGTGATTGTATGATAGTAATTGTATGATTGTGATCGTATGATTGTGATTCTATGATTGCGATCGTATGATTGTGATTGTATGATTGCGATTGTATGATAGTAATTGTGTGATTGTGATCGTATGATTGTGATTGTATGATTGTTCTTTTATGATTATGATCGTATGATTGTAATTGCATGATTGTGATCGTATGATTGTGATTGTATGATTGTGATTCTATGATTGTGATCGTATGGTTGTGATCGTATGATTGTGATCGTATGATTGTGATCGTATGATTGTGACTGTATGATTGTGATCGTATGATTGTGATCGTATGATTGTGATCGTATGATTGTGATTGTATGGTTGTGACTGTATTGTTGTGATCGTATGATTGTGATCGTATGTTTGTGATCCTATGACTGTGATTGTATGATTGTGATTGTATGATTGTGATTGTATGATGATGATAGTATGATTGTGATTGTATGATTGTGATTGCATGATTGTGATTGTATGATAGTAATTGTATGATTGTGATTGTATGATTCTGATTGTATGATTGTGATTGTATGATTGTGATTGTATGCTTGTGATTGTATGATTGTGATTGTATGGTTGTGATTGTATGAATGTGATTGTATGATTGTTTTTGTATGATTGTGATCGTAAGATTGTGATCGTATGGTTGTGATCGCATGATTGTGATCGTATGATTGTGATCGTATGATAGTGATCGTATGATTGTGATTGTATGATTGTGATTGTATGATTGTGATAGTTTGATTGTGATTGTATGATTGTGATTGTATGATTGTGATTGTGTGACTGCGATTGTATGATAGTGATCTTATGATTGTTATAGTATGATATTGATTGCATGATTATGATCGTATGATTGTGGTTGTACAATTATCGTTGTATGATTGTGATTGTATGATCATGATAGTATGATTGTGATTGTATGATTGTGATTGCATGATTGTGATTGTATGGTAGTAATTGTATGATTGTGATTGTATGATTCTGATTGTATGATTGTGATTGTATGATTGTGATTGTATGCTTGTGATTGTATGATTGTGATTGTATGATTGTGATTGTATGATTGTGATTGTATGATTGTGATTGTATGATTGTGATTGTATGATTGTGATTGTATGATTTTTATTGTACGATTGTGATTGTATGATTGTGATTGTATGAATGTGATTGCATGATTGTGATTGCATGATTGTGATTGTATGTTTGTGATTATATGATTATCATTGTATGATGATGATTGCATGAATGTGATTGTATAGTTGTGATTGTATGATTGTGAATGCATGATTGTAATTGTATAGTTGTGATTGTATGATTCTGATTGTATGCTTGTGATTGTATGATTGTGATTGTATGGTTGTGATTGTATGATTGTGATTGTATGATCGTGATTGTACGATTGTGATTGTATGCTTGTGATTGTATGATTGTGATTGTATGCTTGTGATTGTATGAATGTGATTGTATGATTGTTTTTGTATGATTGTGATCGTATGATTGTGATCGTGTGATTGTGATCGTATGGTTGTGATCGCATGATTGTGATCGTATGATTGTGATCGTATGATTGTGATCGTATGATTGTGATTGTATGATTGTGATTGTATGATTGTGATAGTATGATTGTGATTGTATGATGGCGACTGTATTATTGTGATTGTATGATTGTGACTGTATGTTTGTGATTATATGATTATCATTGTATGATGATGATTGCATGAATGTGATTGTATAGTTGTGATTGTATGATTGTGAATGCATGATTGTAATTGTATAGTTGTGATTGTATGATTCTGATAGTATGCTTGTGATTGTATGATTGTGATTGTATGGTTGTGATTGTATGATTGTGATTGTATGATCGTGATTGTACGATTGTGATTGTATGCTTGTGATTGTATGATTGTGATTGTATGCTTGTGATTGTATGAATGTGATTGTATGATTGTTTTTGTATGATTGTAATCGTATGATTGTGATCGTGTGATTCTGATCGTATGGTTGTGGTCGCATGATTGTGATTGTATGATTGTGATCGTATGATTGTGATCGTATGATTGTGATTGTATGATTGTGATTGTATGATTGTGATAGTATGATTGTGATTGTATGATGGCGACTGTATTACTGTGATTGTATGATTGTGATTGTATGATAGTAATTGTATGATTGTGATTGTATGATTGTGATTGTATGACTGTGATTTTATGATTGTGATTGAATGATCGTGATTGTATGATTGTGATTGTATGATTGTGATTGTGTGACTGCGATTGTATGATAGTGATCTTATGATTGTTATAGTATGATATTGATTGCATGATTATGATCGTATGATTGTGGTTGTACAATTATCGTTGTATGATTGTGATTGTATGATCATGATAGTATGATTGTGATTGTATGATTGTGATTGCATGATTGTGATTGTATGGTAGTAATTGTATGATTGTGATTGTATGATTCTGATTGTATGATTGTGATTGTATGATTGTGATTGTATGCTTGTGATTGTATGATTGTGATTGTATGATTGTGATTGTATGATTGTGATTGTATGATTGTGATTGTATGATTGTGATTGTATGATTTTTATTGTACGATTGTGATTGTATGATTGTGATTGTATGAATGTGATTGCATGATTGTGATTGCATGATTGTGATTGTATGTTTGTGATTATATGATTATCATTGTATGATGATGATTGCATGAATGTGATTGTATAGTTGTGATTGTATGATTGTGAATGCATGATTGTAATTGTATAGTTGTGATTGTATGATTCTGATTGTATGCTTGTGATTGTATGATTGTGATTGTATGGTTGTGATTGTATGATTGTGATTGTATGATCGTGATTGTACGATTGTGATTGTATGCTTGTGATTGTATGATTGTGATTGTATGCTTGTGATTGTATGAATGTGATTGTATGATTGTTTTTGTATGATTGTGATCGTATGATTGTGATCGTGTGATTGTGATCGTATGGTTGTGATCGCATGATTGTGATCGTATGATTGTGATCGTATGATTGTGATCGTATGATTGTGATCGCGTGATTGTGATTGTATGATTGTGATTGTATGATTGCGATTTTATGGTTGTGATTGTATGATTGTGTTTTGGAGATTGTAATTATATGATTGCGATTTTATGATTGTGATTGTATGATTGTGATTGTATGATAGTAATTGTATGATTGTGATCGTATGATTGTGATTCTATGATTGCGATCGTATGATTGTGATCGTATGATTGTGATTGTATGATGGCGACTGTATTATTGTGATTGTGTGATTGTGATTGTATGTTTGTGATTGTATGATTGTGATTTTATGATTGTGATTGTATGATTGTGATTGTATGATTGTGATTGTATGATTGTGATTGTATGATTGTGATTGTATGATTGTGATTGTATGATTGTGACTGTATGATTGTGATTGTATCATTGTGATTGTATGATTGTGATTGTATGATTATGATTGTATGATTGTGATTGTATGATTGCGGTTGTATGGTTGTGATTGTATGATTGTGTTTGGGAGATTGCAATTGTATGATTGCGATTTTATGATTGTGACTGTATGATTGTGATTATATGATAGTAATTGTATGATTGTGATCGTATGATTGTGTTTGTATGATTGTGATCGTATGTTTGTGGTTCTACAATTATGGCTGTATGATTGTGATGCTATGATTGTTCTTGTATGATTATGATCGTATGATTGTAATTGCATGATTGTGATCGTATGATTGTGATTGTATGATTGTGATTGTAAGATTGTGATTGTATGATTGCGATTGTATGATTATGATTCTCTGATTGTAATTATATGATTGTGATTGTATGATTGTGATTGTATGATTGTGATTGTATGATTGTGATTGTATGATTGTAATTGCATGATTGTGATCGTATGATTGTGGTTGTATGATTTTGATTGTATGATTGTGATTGTATGAAGGTGATGTTATGATCGTAATAGTGTGATTGTGATTGTACGATTGTGAATGTATGATTGTATTGCCTGATTGTGACTTTATGATTGTGATTGTATGATTATGATTGTATGATCGTGATTGTATGATTGTTATTGTACGATTGTGATTGTATGATTGTGATTGTATGAATGTGATTGCATGATTGTGATTGCATGATTGTGATTGTATGTTTGTGATTGTATGATTATCATTGTACGATGATGATTGCATGAATGTGATTGTATAGTTGTGATTGTATGATTGTGAATGCATGATTGTAATTGTATAGTTGTGATTGTATGATTCTGATTGTATGCTTGTGATTGTATGATTGTGATTGTATGGTTGTGATTGTATGATTGTGATTGTATGATCGTGATTGTACGATTGTGATTGTATGCTTATGATTGTATGATTGTGATTGTATGGTTGTGATTGTATGAATGTGATTGTATGATTGTTTTTGTATGATTGTGATCGTATGATTGTGATCGTATGATTGTGATCGTATGGTTGTGATCGCATGATTGTGATCGTATGATTGTGATCGTATGATTGTGATCTTATGATTGTGATTGTATGATTGTGATTGTATGATTGTGATAGTATGATTGTGATTGTATGATTGTGATTGTATGATTGTGATTGTATGATCATGATAGTATGATTGTGATTGTATGATTGTGATTGCATGATTGTGATTGTATGATTGTGATTGTATGATTGTGACTGAATGATTGTGATTGCATAACTGTGATTGTATGATTGTGATTGTATGATTGTGATTGTATGATTGCGATTGTATGGTTGTGATTGTATGATTGTGTTTGGGAGATTGCAATTGTATGATTGCGATTTTATGATTGTGATTGTATGATTGTGATTGTATGATAGTAATTGTATAATTTTAATCGTATGATTGTGATTCTATGATTGCGATCGTATGATTGTGATCGTATGATTGTGATCGTATGATAGTGATTGTATGATAGTAATTGTATGATTGTGATCGTATGATTGTGATTGTATGATTGTGATCGTATGTTTGCGGTTGTACAGTTATGGCTGTATGATTGTGATGGTATGATTGTTCTTGTATGATTATGATCGTATGATTGTAATTGCATGATTGTGATCGTATGATTGTGATTGTATGATTGTGATTGTATGATTGTGATTGTATGATAGTAATTGTATGATTGTGATCGTATGATTGTGATTGTATGATTGTGATCGTATGTTTGTGGTTGTACAGTTATGGCTGTATGATTGTGATGGTATGATTGTTCTTGTATGATTATGATCGTATGATTGTAATTGCATGATTGTGATCGTATGATTGTGATTGTATGGTTGTGATTGTATGATTGTGATTGTATGATTGTGATTGTATGATCATGACAGTATGATTGTGATTGCATGATTGTGATTGCATGATTGTGATTGTATGATGGCGACTGTATTATTGTGATTGTATGATTGTGATTGTATGATTGTGATTGTATGTTTGTGATTGTAAGATTGTGATTGTATGATTGTGATTGTATGATTGTGATTGTATGATTGTATTGCCTGATTGTGACTTTATGATTGTGATCGTATGTTTGTGATTGTATGATTGTGATTGTATGATTGTGATAGTATGATTGTGATTGTATGATTGTGAATGTATGATTGTGATTGCATGATTGTGATTGTATAGTTGTGATTGTGTAACTTCGATCGTATGATAGTGATCTTATCATTGTTATAGTATGATCTTGATTGTATGATTGCGATTGTATGATTGTGATTGTAGGAATGTGATGATATGATTGTAATAGTGTGATTGTGATTGTACGATTGTGAATGTATGATTGTGATTGTATGATTGTATTGCCTGATTGTGACTTTATGATTGTCATCGTATGATTGTGATTGTATGATTGTGATTGTATGATTGTGATAGTATGATTGTGATTGTATGATGGCGACTGTATTATTGTGATTGTATGATTGTGATTGTATGTTTGTGATTGTATGATTGGGATTGTATGATTGTGATTGTATGATTGTGATTCTATGATTGTGATTGTATGATTGTGATTGTATGATTTTTATTGTACGATTGTGATTGTATGATTGTGATTGTATGAATGTGATTGCATGATTGTGATTGTATGTTTGTGATTATATGATTATCATTGTATGTTTGTGATTATATGATTATCATTGTGTGATGATGATTGCATGAATGTGATTGTATAGTTGTGATTGTATGATTGTGAATGCATGATTGTAATTGTATAGTTGTGATTGTATGATTCTGATTGTATGCTTGTGATTGTATGATTGTGATTGTATGGTTGTGATTTTATGATTGTGATTGTATGATCGTGATTGTACGACTGTGATTGTATGCTTGTGATTGTATGATTGTGATTGTATGATTGTGATTGTATGATTGTGATTGTATGACTGTGATTGCATGACTGTGATTGTATGATTGTGATTGTATGATTTTTATTGTACGATTGTGATTGTATGATTGTGATTGTATGAATGTGATTGCATGATTGATATTGCATGATTGTGATTGTATGTTTGTGATTATATGATTATCATTGTATGACGATGATTGCATGAATGTGATTGTATAGTTGTGATTGTATGATTGTGAATGCATGATTGTAATTGTATAGTTGTGATTGTATGATTCTGATTGTATGCTTGTGATTGTATGATTGTGATTGCATGGTTGTGATTGTATGATTGTGATTGTATGATCGTGATTGTATGCTTGTGATTGTATGATTGTGATTGTATGATTGTGATTGTATGATTGTGATTGTATGATTGTGATTGTATGCTTGTGACTGTATTGTTGTGATCGTATGATTGTGATCGTATGATTGTGATCGTATGACTGTGATTGTATGATTGTGATTGTATGATTTTGATTGTATGATTGTGATTGTATGATGATGATAGTATGATTGTGATTGTATGATTGTGGTTGCATGATTGTGATTGTATGATAGTAATTGTATGATTGTGATTGTATGATTCTGATTGTTTGATTGTGATTGTATGATTGTGATTGTATGCTTGTGATTGTATGATTGTGATTGTATGATTGTGATTGTATGATTGTGATAGTATGATTGTGATTGTATGATGGCGACTGTATTACTGTGATTGTATGATTGTGATTGTATGTTTGTGATTGTATGACTGTGATTGTATGATTGTGATTGTATGATTGTGATTGTATGATTGTGATTGTATGATTTTTATTGTACGATTGTGATTGTATGATTGTGATTGTATGAATGTGATTGCATGATTGTGATTGCATGATTGTGATTGTATGTTTGTGATTATATGATTATCATTGTATGATGATGATTGCATGAATGTGATTGTATAGTTGTGATTGTATGATTGTGAATGCATGATTGTAATTGTATAGTTGTGATTGTATGATTCTGATTGTATGCTTGTGATTGTATGATTGTGATTGTATGGTTGTGATTGTATGATTGTGATTGTATGATCGTGATTGTACGATTGTGATTGTATGCTTGTGATTGTATGATTGTGATTGTATGCTTGTGATTGTATGAATGTGATTGTATGATTGTTTTTGTATGATTGTGATCGTATGATTGTGATCGTGTGATTGTGATCGTATGGTTGTGATCGCATGATTGTGATCGTATGATTGTGATCGTATGATTGTGATCGTATGATTGTGATTGTATGATTGTGATTGTATGATTGTGATAGTATGATTGTGATTGTATGATGGCGACTGTATTATTGTGATTGTATGATTGTGACTGTATGTTTGTGATTATATGATTATCATTGTATGATGATGATTGCATGAATGTGATTGTATAGTTGTGATTGTATGATTGTGAATGCATGATTGTAATTGTATAGTTGTGATTGTATGATTCTGATAGTATGCTTGTGATTGTATGATTGTGATTGTATGGTTGTGATTGTATGATTGTGATTGTATGATCGTGATTGTACGATTGTGATTGTATGCTTGTGATTGTATGATTGTGATTGTATGCTTGTGATTGTATGAATGTGATTGTATGATTGTTTTTGTATGATTGTAATCGTATGATTGTGATCGTGTGATTCTGATCGTATGGTTGTGGTCGCATGATTGTGATTGTATGATTGTGATCGTATGATTGTGATCGTATGATTGTGATTGTATGATTGTGATTGTATGATTGTGATAGTATGATTGTGATTGTATGATGGCGACTGTATTACTGTGATTGTATGATTGTGATTGTATGATAGTAATTGTATGATTGTGATTGTATGATTGTGATTGTATGACTGTGATTTTATGATTGTGATTGAATGATCGTGATTGTATGATTGTGATTGTATGATTGTGATTGTGTGACTGCGATTGTATGATAGTGATCTTATGATTGTTATAGTATGATATTGATTGCATGATTATGATCGTATGATTGTGGTTGTACAATTATCGTTGTATGATTGTGATTGTATGATCATGATAGTATGATTGTGATTGTATGATTGTGATTGCATGATTGTGATTGTATGGTAGTAATTGTATGATTGTGATTGTATGATTCTGATTGTATGATTGTGATTGTATGATTGTGATTGTATGCTTGTGATTGTATGATTGTGATTGTATGATTGTGATTGTATGATTGTGATTGTATGATTGTGATTGTATGATTGTGATTGTATGATTTTTATTGTACGATTGTGATTGTATGATTGTGATTGTATGAATGTGATTGCATGATTGTGATTGTATGATTGTGATTGTATGATTTTTATTGTACGATTGTGATTGTATGATTGTGATTGTATGAATGTGATTGCATGATTGTGATTGCATGATTGTGAGTGTATGTTTGTGATTATATGATTATCATTGTATGATGATGATTGCATGAATGTGATTGTATAGTTGTGATTGTATGATTGTGAATGCATGATTGTAATTGTATAGTTGTGATTGTATGATTCTGATTGTATGCTTGTGATTGTATGATTGTGATTGTATGGTTGTGATTGTATGATTGTGATTGTATGATCGTGATTGTACGATTGTGATTGTATGCTTGTGATTGTATGATTGTGATTGTATGCTTGTGATTGTATGAATGTGATTGTATGATTGTTTTTGTATGATTGTGATCGTATGATTGTGATCGTGTGATTGTGATCGTATGGTTGTGATCGCATGATTGTGATCGTATGATTGTGATCGTATGATTGTGATCGTATGATTGTGATCGCGTGATTGTGATTGTATGATTGTGATTGTATGATTGCGATTTTATGGTTGTGATTGTATGATTGTGTTTTGGAGATTGTAATTATATGATTGCGATTTTATGATTGTGATTGTATGATTGTGATTGTATGATAGTAATTGTATGATTGTGATCGTATGATTGTGATTCTATGATTGCGATCGTATGATTGTGATCGTATGATTGTGATTGTATGATGGCGACTGTATTATTGTGATTGTGTGATTGTGATTGTATGTTTGTGATTGTATGATTGTGATTTTATGATTGTGATTGTATGATTGTGATTGTATGATTGTGATTGTATGATTGTGATTGTATGATTGTGATTGTATGATTGTGATTGTATGATTGTGACTGTATGATTGTGATTGTATCATTGTGATTGTATGATTGTGATTGTATGATTATGATTGTATGATTGTGATTGTATGATTGCGGTTGTATGGTTGTGATTGTATGATTGTGTTTGGGAGATTGCAATTGTATGATTGCGATTTTATGATTGTGACTGTATGATTGTGATTATATGATAGTAATTGTATGATTGTGATCGTATGATTGTGTTTGTATGATTGTGATCGTATGTTTGTGGTTCTACAATTATGGCTGTATGATTGTGATGCTATGATTGTTCTTGTATGATTATGATCGTATGATTGTAATTGCATGATTGTGATCGTATGATTGTGATTGTATGATTGTGATTGTAAGATTGTGATTGTATGATTGCGATTGTATGATTATGATTCTCTGATTGTAATTATATGATTGTGATTGTATGATTGTGATTGTATGATTGTGATTGTATGATTGTGATTGTATGATTGTGATTGTATGATTGTAATTGCATGATTGTGATCGTATGATTGTGGTTGTATGATTTTGATTGTATGATTGTGATTGTATGAAGGTGATGTTATGATCGTAATAGTGTGATTGTGATTGTACGATTGTGAATGTATGATTGTATTGCCTGATTGTGACTTTATGATTGTGATTGTATGATTATGATTGTATGATCGTGATTGTATGATTGTTATTGTACGATTGTGATTGTATGATTGTGATTGTATGAATGTGATTGCATGATTGTGATTGCATGATTGTGATTGTATGTTTGTGATTGTATGATTATCATTGTACGATGATGATTGCATGAATGTGATTGTATAGTTGTGATTGTATGATTGTGAATGCATGATTGTAATTGTATAGTTGTGATTGTATGATTCTGATTGTATGCTTGTGATTGTATGATTGTGATTGTATGGTTGTGATTGTATGATTGTGATTGTATGATCGTGATTGTACGATTGTGATTGTATGCTTATGATTGTATGATTGTGATTGTATGGTTGTGATTGTATGAATGTGATTGTATGATTGTTTTTGTATGATTGTGATCGTATGATTGTGATCGTATGATTGTGATCGTATGGTTGTGATCGCATGATTGTGATCGTATGATTGTGATCGTATGATTGTGATCTTATGATTGTGATTGTATGATTGTGATTGTATGATTGTGATAGTATGATTGTGATTGTATGATTGTGATTGTATGATTGTGATTGTATGATCATGATAGTATGATTGTGATTGTATGATTGTGATTGCATGATTGTGATTGTATGATTGTGATTGTATGATTGTGACTGAATGATTGTGATTGCATAACTGTGATTGTATGATTGTGATTGTATGATTGTGATTGTATGATTGCGATTGTATGGTTGTGATTGTATGATTGTGTTTGGGAGATTGCAATTGTATGATTGCGATTTTATGATTGTGATTGTATGATTGTGATTGTATGATAGTAATTGTATAATTTTAATCGTATGATTGTGATTCTATGATTGCGATCGTATGATTGTGATCGTATGATTGTGATCGTATGATAGTGATTGTATGATAGTAATTGTATGATTGTGATCGTATGATTGTGATTGTATGATTGTGATCGTATGTTTGCGGTTGTACAGTTATGGCTGTATGATTGTGATGGTATGATTGTTCTTGTATGATTATGATCGTATGATTGTAATTGCATGATTGTGATCGTATGATTGTGATTGTATGATTGTGATTGTATGATTGTGATTGTATGATAGTAATTGTATGATTGTGATCGTATGATTGTGATTGTATGATTGTGATCGTATGTTTGTGGTTGTACAGTTATGGCTGTATGATTGTGATGGTATGATTGTTCTTGTATGATTATGATCGTATGATTGTAATTGCATGATTGTGATCGTATGATTGTGATTGTATGATTGTGATTGTATGATTGTGATTGTATGATTGTGATTGTATGATCATGACAGTATGATTGTGATTGCATGATTGTGATTGCATGATTGTGATTGTATGATGGCGACTGTATTATTGTGATTGTATGATTGTGATTGTATGATTGTGATTGTATGTTTGTGATTGTAAGATTGTGATTGTATGATTGTGATTGTATGATTGTGATTGTATGATTGTATTGCCTGATTGTGACTTTATGATTGTGATCGTATGATTGTGATTGTATGATTGTGATTGTATGATTGTGATAGTATGATTGTGATTGTATGATTGTGAATGTATGATTGTGATTGCATGATTGTGATTGTATAGTTGTGATTGTGTAACTTCGATCGTATGATAGTGATCTTATCATTGTTATAGTATGATCTTGATTGTATGATTGCGATTGTATGATTGTGATTGTAGGAATGTGATGATATGATTGTAATAGTGTGATTGTGATTGTACGATTGTGAATGTATGATTGTGATTGTATGATTGTATTGCCTGATTGTGACTTTATGATTGTGATCGTATGATTGTGATTGTATGATTGTGATTGTATGATTGTGATAGTATGATTGTGATTGTATGATGGCGACTGTATTATTGTGATTGTATGATTGTGATTGTATGTTTGTGATTGTATGATTGGGATTGTATGATTGTGATTGTATGATTGTGATTCTATGATTGTGATTGTATGATTGTGATTGTATGATTTTTATTGTACGATTGTGATTGTATGATTGTGATTGTATGAATGTGATTGCATGATTGTGATTGTATGTTTGTGATTATATGATTATCATTGTATGTTTGTGATTATATGATTATCATTGTGTGATGATGATTGCATGAATGTGATTGTATAGTTGTGATTGTATGATTGTGAATGCATGATTGTAATTGTATAGTTGTGATTGTATGATTCTGATTGTATGCTTGTGATTGTATGATTGTGATTGTATGGTTGTGATTTTATGATTGTGATTGTATGATCGTGATTGTACGACTGTGATTGTATGCTTGTGATTGTATGATTGTGATTGTATGATTGTGATTGTATGATTGTGATTGTATGACTGTGATTGCATGACTGTGATTGTATGATTGTGATTGTATGATTTTTATTGTACGATTGTGATTGTATGATTGTGATTGTATGAATGTGATTGCATGATTGATATTGCATGATTGTGATTGTATGTTTGTGATTATATGATTATCATTGTATGACGATGATTGCATGAATGTGATTGTATAGTTGTGATTGTATGATTGTGAATGCATGATTGTAATTGTATAGTTGTGATTGTATGATTCTGATTGTATGCTTGTGATTGTATGATTGTGATTGCATGGTTGTGATTGTATGATTGTGATTGTATGATCGTGATTGTATGCTTGTGATTGTATGATTGTGATTGTATGATTGTGATTGTATGATTGTGATTGTATGATTGTGATTGTATGCTTGTGACTGTATTGTTGTGATCGTATGATTGTGATCGTATGATTGTGATCGTATGACTGTGATTGTATGATTGTGATTGTATGATTTTGATTGTATGATTGTGATTGTATGATGATGATAGTATGATTGTGATTGTATGATTGTGGTTGCATGATTGTGATTGTATGATAGTAATTGTATGATTGTGATTGTATGATTCTGATTGTTTGATTGTGATTGTATGATTGTGATTGTATGCTTGTGATTGTATGATTGTGATTGTATGATTGTGATTGTATGATTGTGATAGTATGATTGTGATTGTATGATGGCGACTGTATTACTGTGATTGTATGATTGTGATTGTATGTTTGTGATTGTTTGACTGTGATTGTATGATTGTGATTGTATGATTGTGATTGTATGATTGTGATTGTATGATTGTGATTGTATGATTTTTATTGTACGATTGTGATTGTATGATTGTGATTGTATGAATGTGATTGCATGATTGTGATTGCATGATTGTGAGTGTATGTTTGTGATTATATGATTATCATTGTATGATGATGATTGCATGAATGTGATTGTATAGTTGTGATTGTATGATTGTGAATGCATGATTGTAATTGTATAGTTGTGATTGTATGATTCTGATTGTATGCTTGTGATTGTATGATTGTGATTGTATCGTTGTGATTGTATGATTGTGATTGTATGATCGTGATTGTACGATTGTGATTGTATGCTTGTGATTGTATGATTGTGATTGTATGGTTGTGATTGTACGAATGTGATTGTATGATAGTTTTTGTATGATTGTGATCGTATGATTGTGATCGTATGATTGTGATCGTATGGTTGTGATCGCATGATTGTGATCGTATGATTGTGATCGTATGATTGTGATCGCGTGATTGTGATTGTATGATTGTGATTGTATGATTGTGATTGTATGATTGCGATTTTAATGTTGTGATTGTATGATTGTGTTTTGGAGATTGTAATTGTATGATTGCGATTTTATGATTGTGATTGTATGATTGTGATTGTATGATAGTAATTGTATGATTGTGATCGTATGATTGTGATTCTATGATTGCGATCGTATGATTGTGATCGTATGATTGTGATTGTATGATTGTGATTGTATGATAGTAATTGTGTGATTGTGATCGTATGATTGTGATTGTATGATTGTTCTTTTATGATTATGATCGTATGATTGTAATTGCATGATTGTGATCGTATGATTGTGATTGTATGATTGTGATTCTATGATTGTGATCGTATGGTTGTGATCGTATGATTGTGATCGTATGATTGTGACTGTATGATTGTGATCGTATGATTGTGATCGTATGATTGTGATTGTATGGTTGTGACTGTATTGTTGTGATCGTATGATTGTGATCGTATGTTTGTGATCGTATGACTGTGATTGTATGATTGTGATTGTATGATTGTGATTGTATGATGATGATAGTATGATTGTGATTGTATGATTGTGATTGCATGATTGTGATTGTATGATAGTAATTGTATGATTGTGATTGTATGATTCTGATTGCATGATTCTGATTGTATGATTGTGATTGTATGCTTGTGATTGTATGATTGTGATTGTATGGTTGTGATTGTATGAATGTGATTGTATGATTGTTTTTGTATGATTGTGATCGTAAGATTGTGATCGTATGGTTGTGATCGCATGATTGTGATCGTATGATTGTGATCGTATGATAGTGATCGTATGATTGTGATTGTATGATTGTGATTGTATGATTGTGATAGTATGATTGTGATTGTATGATTGTGAATGTATGATTGTGATTGCATGATTGTGATTGTATAGTTGTGATTGTGTAACTTCGATCGTATGATAGCGATCTTATGATTGTTATAGTATGATCTTGATTGTATGATTGTGATTGTATGATTGTGATTTTATGATTGTGATCGTATGATTGTGATTGTTTGATTGCGATTGTATGATTGTGATTGTATGATTGCGATTGCATGATTGTGATTATATGATTGCGATTGTATGATTGCAATTTTATGAGTGTGATTATATGATTGTGCTTGTATGGTTGTGATTATATGATTGTGATCGTATGACTGTGATTGTTTGATTGCGATTGTATGATTGTGATTGTATGATTGTGATTGTATGATTGTGATTGTATGATTGTGATAGTATGATTGTGATTGCATGATTGTGGTTGTATGATAGTAATTGTATGATTGTGTTTGTATGATTGTGATTTTGTGACTGCGATTGTATGATAGTGATCTTATGATTGTTATAGTATGATATGGATTGCATGATTATGATCGTATGATTGTGGTTGTACAATTATCGTTGTATGATTGTGATTGTATGACCGTTCTTGTATGATTATGATCGTATGATTGTAATTGCATGATTGTGATCGTATGATTGTGATTGTATGACTTTCATTGTATGATTGTGATTGTATGATTTTGATTGTATGATTGTGATTGTATGATGATGATAGTATGATTGTGATTGTATGATTGTGGTTGCATGATTGTGATTGTATGATTGTGATTGTATGATTGTGATTGTATGATTGTGATTGTATGCTTGTGACTGTATTGTTGTGATCGTATGATTGTGATCGTATGATTGTGATCGTATGACTGTGTTTGTATGATTGTGATTGTATGATTTTGATTGTATGATTGTGATTGTATGATGGTGATAGTATGATTGTGATTGTATGATTGTGGTTGCATGATTGTGATTGTATGATAGTAATTGTATGATTGTGATTGTATGATTCTGATTGTTTGATTGTGATTGTATGATTGTGATTGTATGCTTGTGATTGTATGATTGTGATTGTATGGTTGTGATTGTATGAATGTGATTGTATGATTGTTTTTGTATGATTGTGATCGTAAGATTGTGATCGTATGGTTGTGATCACATGATTGTGATCGTATGATTGTGATCGTATGATTGTGATTGTATGATTGTGATTGTATGATTGTGATAGTATGATTGTGATTGTATGATTGTGAATGTATGATTGTGATTGCATGATTGTGATTGTATAGTTGTGATTGTGTAACTTCGATCGTATGATAGTGATCTTATCATTGTTATAGTATGATCTTGATTGTATGATTGCGATTGTATGATTGTGATTGTAGGAATGTGATGATATGATTGTAATAGTGTGATTGTGATTGTACGATTGTGAATGTATGATTGTGATTGTATGATTGTATTGCCTGATTGTGACTTTATGATTGTGATCGTATGATTGTGATTGTATGATTGTGATTGTATGATTGTGATAGTATGATTGTGATTGTATGATGGCGACTGTATTATTGTGATTGTATGATTGTGATTGTATGTTTGTGATTGTATGATTGGGATTGTATGATTGTGATTGTATGATTGTGATTCTATGATTGTGATTGTATGATTGTGATTGTATGATTTTTATTGTACGATTGTGATTGTATGATTGTGATTGTATGAATGTGATTGCATGATTGTGATTGTATGTTTGTGATTATATGATTATCATTGTATGTTTGTGATTATATGATTATCATTGTGTGATGATGATTGCATGAATGTGATTGTATAGTTGCGATTGTATGATTGTGAATGCATGATTGTAATTGTATAGTTGTGATTGTATGATTCTGATTGTATGCTTGTGATTGTATGATTGTGATTGTATGATTGTGATTGTATGTTTGTGATTATATGATTATCATTGTATGACGATGATTGCATGAATGTGATTGTATAGTTGTGATTGTATGATTGTGAATGCATGATTGTAATTGTATAGTTGTGATTGTATGATTCTCATTGTATGCTTGTGATTGTATGATTGTGATTGCATGGTTGTGATTGTATGATTGTGATTGTATGATCGTGATTGTATGCTTGTGATTGTATGATTGTGATCGTATGATTGTGATTGTATGATTGTGATTGTATGATTGTGATAGTATGATTGTGATTGTATGAAGGCGACTGTATTATTGTGATTGTATGATTGTGATT
This sequence comes from Megachile rotundata, assembly GCF_050947335.1. Classification (NCBI taxonomy): domain Eukaryota; kingdom Metazoa; phylum Arthropoda; class Insecta; order Hymenoptera; family Megachilidae; genus Megachile; species Megachile rotundata. The sequence continues at coordinate 2,179,621 of NC_134987.1, read as the reverse complement.
GTATGTTTGTGATTGTATGATTGTGATTGTATGATTGTGATTGTATGATTGTGATTGTATGATTGTGATTGTATGATTGTGATCGTATGATTGTGATTGTATGATTGCGATTGTATGGTTGTGATTGTATGATAGTAATTGTATGATTGTGATCGTATGACTGTGATTCTATGATTGCGATCGTATGATTGTGATCGTATGATTGTGATCGTATGATAGTGATTGTATGATAGTAATTGTATGATTGTGATCGTATGATTGTGATTGTATGATCGTGATCGTATGTTTGTGGTTGTACAATTATGGCTGTATGATTGTGATTGTATGATTGTTCTTGTATGATTATGATCGTATGATTGTAATTGCATGATTGTGATCGTATGATTGTGATTGTATGATTGTGATAGTAAGATTGTGATTGTATGATTGCGATTGTATGATTATGATTCTATGATTGTAATTATATGATTGTGATTGTATGATTGTGATCGTATGATTGTGATCGTATGATTGTGATCGTATGATTGTGATCGTATGATTGTGATTGTATGATAGTAATTGTATGATTGTGATCGTACGATTGTGAATGTATGATTGTGATTGTATGATTGTATTGCCTGATTGTGACTTTATGATTGTGATCGTATGATTGTGATTGTATGATTGTGATTGTATGATTGGGATTGTATGATTGTGATTGTATGATGGCGACTGTATTATTGTGATTGTATGATTGTGATTGTATGTTTGTGATTGTATGATTGTGATTGTATCGTTGTGATTGTATAATTGTGATTGTATGATCGTGATTGTACGATTGTGATTGTATGCTTGTGATTGTATGATTGTGATTGTATGGTTGTGATTGCATGAATGTGATTGTATGATTGTTTTTGTATGATTGTGATCGTATGATTGTGATCGTATGGTTGTGATCGCATGATTGTGATCGTATGATTGTGATCGTATGATTGTGATTGTATGATTGTGATTGTATGATTGTGATAGTATGATTGTGATTGTATGATGGCGACTGTATTATTGTGATTGTATGATTGTGATTGTATGTTTGTGATTGTATGATTGTGATTGTATTGTTGTGATTGTATAATTGTGATTGTATGATCGTGATTGTACGATTGTGATTGTATGCTTGTGATTGTATGATTGTGATTGTATGGTGGTGATTGTATGAATGTGATTGTATGATTGATTTTGTATGATTGTGATCGTATGATTGTGATCGTATGATTGTGATCGTATGGTTGTGATCGCATGATTGTGATCGTATGATTGTGATCGTATGATTGTGGTCGTATGATTGTGATTGTATGATTGTGATTGTATGATTGTGATAGTATGATTGTGATTGTATGATGGCGACTGTATTATTGTGATTGTATGATTGTGATTGTATGATTGTGATTGTATGATTGTGATTGTATGATTGTGATTGTATGATTGTGATTGTATGATTGTGATCGTATGATTGTGATTGTATGATTGCGATTGTATGGTTGTGATTGTATGATAGTAATTGTATGATTGTGATCGTATGACTGTGATTCTATGATTGCGATCGTATGATTGTGATCGTATGATTGTGATCGTATGATAGTGATTGTATGATAGTAATTGTATGATTGTGATCGTATGATTGTGATTGTATGATCGTGATCGTATGTTTGTGGTTGTACAATTATGGCTGTATGATTGTGATTGTATGATTGTTCTTGTATGATTATGATCGTATGATTGTAATTGCATGATTGTGATCGTATGATTGTGATTGTATGATTGTGATAGTAAGATTGTGATTGTATGATTGCGATTGTATGATTATGATTCTATGATTGTAATTATATGATTGTGATTGTATGATTGTGATCGTATGATTGTGATCGTATGATTGTGATCGTATGATTGTGATCGTATGATTGTGATTGTATGATAGTAATTGTATGATTGTGATCGTACGATTGTGAATGTATGATTGTGATTGTATGATTGTATTGCCTGATTGTGACTTTATGATTGTGATCGTATGATTGTGATTGTATGATTGTGATTGTATGATTGGGATTGTATGATTGTGATTGTATGATGGCGACTGTATTATTGTGATTGTATGATTGTGATTGTATGTTTGTGATTGTATGATTGTGATTGTATCGTTGTGATTGTATAATTGTGATTGTATGATCGTGATTGTACGATTGTGATTGTATGCTTGTGATTGTATGATTGTGATTGTATGGTTGTGATTGCATGAATGTGATTGTATGATTGTTTTTGTATGATTGTGATCGTATGATTGTGATCGTATGGTTGTGATCGCATGATTGTGATCGTATGATTGTGATCGTATGATTGTGATTGTATGATTGTGATTGTATGATTGTGATAGTATGATTGTGATTGTATGATGGCGACTGTATTATTGTGATTGTATGATTGTGATTGTATGTTTGTGATTGTATGATTGTGATTGTATTGTTGTGATTGTATAATTGTGATTGTATGATCGTGATTGTACGATTGTGATTGTATGCTTGTGATTGTATGATTGTGATTGTATGGTGGTGATTGTATGAATGTGATTGTATGATTGATTTTGTATGATTGTGATCGTATGATTGTGATCGTATGATTGTGATCGTATGGTTGTGATCGCATGATTGTGATCGTATGATTGTGATCGTATGATTGTGGTCGTATGATTGTGATTGTATGATTGTGATTGTATGATTGTGATAGTATGATTGTGATTGTATGATGGCGACTGTATTATTGTGATTGTATGATTGTGATTGTATGTTTATGATTGTATGATTGTGATTGTATGATTGTGATCGTATGATTGTGATCGTATGATTGTGATTGTATGATTGTGATTGTATGATTGTGATTGTATGATTGCGATTTTATGGTTGTGATTGTATGATTGTGTTTTGGAGATTGTAAGTGTATGATTGCGATTTTATGATTGTGATTGTATGATTGTGATTGTATGATAGTAATTGTATGATTGTGATCGTATGATTGTGATTCTATGATTGCGATCGTATGATTGTGATCGTATGATTGTGATCGTATGATTGTGATCGTATGATTGTGATCGTATGATTGTGATCGTATGATTGTGATTGTATGATAGTAATTGTATGATTGTGATCGTATGAATGTGATTGTATGATTGTTCTTTTCTGATTATGATCGTATGATTGTAATTGCATGATTGTGATCGTATGATTGTGATTGTATGACTGCGATTGTAAGATTGTGATTGTATGATTGCGATTGTATGATTATGATTCTATGATTGTGATTATATGATTGCGATTTTATGATTGTGATTGTATGATTGTGATTGTATGATAGTAATTGTATGATTGTGATCGTATGATTGTGATTCTATGATTGCGATCGTATGATTGTGATCGTATGATTGTGATCGTATGATTGTGATCGTATGATTGTGATTGTATGATTGTGATTGTATGATTGTGATTGTATGGTTGTGACTGTATTGTTGTGATCGTATGATTGTGATCGTATGATTGTGATCGTATGACTGTGATTGTATGATTGTGATTGTATGATTGTGATTGAATGATTGTGATTGTATGATGATGATAGTATGATTGTGATTGTATGATTGTGGTTGCATGATTGTGATTGTATGATAGTAATTGTATGATTGTGATAGTATGATTCTGATTGTATGATTGTGATTGTATGATTGTGATTGTATGATTGTGATTGTATGATTGTGATAGTATGATTGTGATTGTATGATTGTGAATGTATGATTGTGATTGCATGATTGTGATTGTATGATTCTGATTGTTTGATTGTGATTGTATGATTGTGATTCTATGATTGTGATTGTATGATTTTTATTGTACGATTGTGATTGTATGATTGTGATTGTATGAATGTGATTGCATGATTGTGATTGTATGTTTGTGATTATATGATTATCATTGTATATTTGTGATTATATGATTATCATTGTGTGATGATGATTGCATGAATGTGATTGTATAGTTGTGATTGTATGATTGTGAATGCATGATTGTAATTGTATAGTTGTGATTGTATGATTCTGATTGTATGCTTGTGATTGTATGATTGTGATTGTATGGTTGTGATTTTATGATTGTGATTGTATGATCGTGATTGTACGACTGTGATTGTATGCTTGTGATTGTATGATTGTGATTGTATGATTGTGATTGTATGATTGTGATTGTATGATTGTGATTGCATGACTGTGATTGTATGATTGTGATTGTATGATTTTTATTGTACGATTGTGATTGTATGATTGTGATTGTATGAATGTGATTGCATGATTGATATTGCATGATTGTGATTGTATGTTTGTGATTATATGATTATCATTGTATGACGATGATTGCATGAATGTGATTGTATAGTTGTGATTCTATGATTGTGAATGCATGATTGTAATTGTATAGTTGTGATTGTATGATTCTGATTGTATGCTTGTGATTGTATGATTGTGATTGCATGGTTGTGATTGTATGATTGTGATTGTATGATCGTGATTGTATGCTTGTGATTGTATGATTGTGATTGTATGATTGTGATTGTATGATTGTGATTGTATGATTGTGATTGTATGATTGTGATTGTATGCTTGTGACTGTATTGTTGTGATCGTATGATTGTGATCGTATGATTGTGATCGTATGACTGTGATTGTATGATTGTGATTGTATGATTTTGATTGTATGATTGTGATTGTATGATGATGATAGTATGATTGTGATTGTATGATTGTGGTTGCATGGTTGTGATTGTATGATAGTAATTGTATGATTGTGATTGTATGATTCTGATTGTTTGATTGTGATTGTATGATTGTGATTGTATGCTTGTGATTGTATGATTGTGATTGTATGGTTGTGATTGTATGAATGTGATTGTATGATTGTTTTTGTATGATTGTGATCGTAAGATTGTGATCGCATGGTTGTGATCACATGATTGTGACTGTATTTTTGTGATCGTATGATTGTGATCGTATGATTGTGATTGTATGATTGTGATTGTATGATTGTGATAGTATGATTGTGATTGTATGATTGTGAATGTATGATTGTGATTGCATGATTGTGATTGTATAGTTGTGATTGTGTAACTTCGATCGTATGATAGTGATCTTATCATTGTTATAGTATGATCTTGATTGTATGATTGCGATTGTATGATTGTGATTGTAGGAATGTGATGATATGATTGTAATAGTGTGATTGTGATTGTACGATTGTGAATGTATGATTGTGATTGTATGATTGTATTGCCTGATTGTGACTTTATGATTGTGATCGTATGATTGTGATTGTATGATTGTGATTGTATGATTGTGATAGTATGATTGTGATTGTATGATGGCGACTGTATTATTGTGATTGTATGATTGTGATTGTATGTTTGTGATTGTATGATTGGGATTGTATGATTGTGATTGTATGATTGTGATTGTATGATTGTGATTCTATGATTGTGATTGTATGATTGTGATTGTATGACTTTTATTGTACGATTGTGATTGTATGATTGTGATTGTATGAATGTGATTGCATGATTGTGATTGTATGTTTGTGATTATATGATTATCATTGTATGTTTGCGATTATATGATTATCATTGTGTGATGATGATTGCATGAATGTGATTGTATAGTTGTGATTGTATGATTGTGAATGCATGATTGTAATTGTATAGTTGTGATTGTATGATTCTGATTGTATGCTTGTGATTGTATGATTGTGATTGTATGGTTGTGATTTTATGATTGTGATTGTATGATCGTGATTGTACGATTGTGATTGTATGCTTGTGTTTGTATGATTGTGATTGTATGATTGTGATTGTATGATTGTGATTGTATGATTGTGATTGCATGACTGTGATTGTATGATTGTGATTGTATGATTTTTATTGTACGATTGTGATTGTATGATTGTGATTGTATGAATGTGATTGCATGATTGATATTGCATGATTGTGATTGTATGTTTGTGATTATATGATTATCATTGTATGACGATGATTGCATGAATGTGATTGTATAGTTGTGATTGTATGATTGTGAATGCATGATTGTAATTGTATAGTTGTGATTGTACGATTCTGATTGTATGCTTGTGATTGTGTGATTGTGATTGCATGGTTGTGATTGTATGATTGTGATTGTATGATCGTGATTGTATGCTTGTGATTGTATGATTGTGATCGTATGATTGTGATTGTATGATTGTGATTGTATGATTGTGATAGTATGATTGTGATTGTATGATGGCGACTGTATTATTGTGATTGTATGATTGTGATTGTATGTTTGTGATAGTATGATTGTGATTGTATGATTGTGATTGTATGATTGTGATTGTATGATTGTGATTGTATGATTGTGATTGTATGATTGTGATTGTATGATTGTGATTGTATGATTTTTATTGTACGATTGTGATTGTATGATTGTGATTGTATGAATGTGATTGCATGATTGTGATTGCATGATTGTGATTGCATGATTGTGATTGTATGTTTGTGATTATATGATTATCATTGTATGATGATGATTGCATGAATGCCATTGTATAGTTGTGATTGTATGATTGTGAATGCATGATTGCAATTGTATAGTTGTGATTGTATGATTCTGATTGCATGCTTGTGATTGTATGATTGTGATTGTATGGTTGTGATTGTTTGATTGTGATTGTATGATCGTGATTGTACGATTGCGATTGTATGCTTGTGATTGTATGCTTGTGATTGTATGATTGTGATTGTATGGTTGTGATTGCATGAATGTGATTGTATGATTGTTTTTGTATGATTGTGATCGTATGATTGTGATCGTATGATTGTGATCGTATGGTTGTGATCGCATGATTGTGATCGTATGATTGTGATCGTATGATTGTGATTGTATGATTGTGATTGTATGATTGTGATAGTATGATTGTGATTGTATGATGGCGACTGTATTATTGTGATTGTATGATTGTGATTGTATGTTTGTGATTGTATGATTGTGATTGTATGATTGTGATTGTATGATTGTGATTGTATGATTGTGATTGTATGATTGTGACTGTATGATTGTGATTGTATGATTGTGATCGTATGATTGTGATTGTATGATTGCGATTGTATGGTTGTGATTGTATGATAGTAATTGTATGATTGTGATCGTATGACTGTGATTCTATGATTGCGATCGTATGATTGTGATCGTATGATTGTGATCGTATGATAGTGATTGTATGATAGTAATTGTATGATTGTGATCGTATGATTGTGATTGTATGATCGTGATCGTATGTTTGTGGTTGTACAATTATGGCTGTATGATTGTGATTGTATGATTGTTCTTGTATGATTATGATCGTATGATTGTAATTGCATGATTGTGATCGTATGATTGTGATTGTATGATTGTGATAGTAAGATTGTGATTGTATGATTGCGATTGTATGATTATGATTCTATGATTGTAATTATATGATTGTGATTGTATGATTGTGATCGTATGATTGTGATCGTATGATTGTGATCGTATGATTGTGATCGTATGATTGTGATTGTATGATAGTAATTGTATGATTGTGATCGTACGATTGTGAATGTATGATTGTGATTGTATGATTGTATTGCCTGATTGTGACTTTATGATTGTGATCGTATGATTGTGATTGTATGATTGTGATTGTATGATTGGGATTGTATGATTGTGATTGTATGATGGCGACTGTATTATTGTGATTGTATGATTGTGATTGTATGTTTGTGATTGTATGATTGTGATTGTATCGTTGTGATTGTATAATTGTGATTGTATGATCGTGATTGTACGATTGTGATTGCATGCTTGTGATTGTATGATTGTGATTGTATGGTTGTGATTGCATGAATGTGATTGTATGATTGTTTTTGTATGATTGTGATCGTATGATTGTGATCGTATGATTGTGATCGTATGGTTGTGATCGCATGATTGTGATCGTATGATTGTGATCGTATGATTGTGATTGTATGATTGTGATTGTATGATTGTGATAGTATGATTGTGATTGTATGATGGCGACTGTATTATTGTGATTGTATGATTGTGATTGTATGTTTGTGATTGTATGATTGTGATTGTATCGTTGTGATTGTATAATTGTGATTGTATGATCGTGATTGTACGATTGTGATTGTATGCTTGTGATTGTATGATTGTGATTGTATGGTGGTGATTGTATGAATGTGATTGTATGATTGATTTTGTATGATTGTGATCGTATGATTGTGATCGTATGATTGTGATCGTATGGTTGTGATCGCATGATTGTGATCGTATGATTGTGATCGTATGGTTGTGATCGCATGATTGTGATCGTATGATTGTGATCGTATGATTGTGGTCGTATGATTGTGATTGTATGATTGTGATTGTATGATTGTGATAGTATGATTGTGATTGTATGATGGCGACTGTATTATTGTGATTGTATGATTGTGATTGTATGTTTATGATTGTTTGATTGTGATTGTATGATTGTGATCGTATGATTGTGATCGTATGATTGTGATTGTATGATTGTGATTGTATGATTGTGATTGTATGATTGCGATTTTATGGTTGTGATTGTATGATTGTGTTTTGGAGATTGTAAGTGTATGATTGCGATTTTATGATTGTGATTGTATGATTGTGATTGTATGATTGTGATTGTATGATAGTAATTGTATGATTGTGATCGTATGATTGTGATTCTATGATTGCGATCGTATGATTGTGATCGTATGATTGTGATCGTATGATTGTGATCGTATGATTGTGATCGTATGATTGTGATTGTATGATTGTGATTGTATGATTGTGATTGTATGATCGTGATTGTACGATTGTGATTGTATGCTTGTGATTGTATGATTGTGATTGTATGATTGTGATTGTATGATTGTGATTGTATGATTGTGATTGTATGATCGTGATTGTACGATTGTGATTGTATGCTTGTGATTGTATGATTGTAATTGTATGATTGTGATTGTATGATTGTGATTGTATGATTTTTATTGTACGATTGTGATTGTATGAATGTGATTGCATGATTGTGATTGCATGATTGTGATTGTATGTTTGTGATTATATGATTATCATTGTATGATGATGATTGCATGAATGTGATTGTATAGTTGTGATTGTATGATTGTGAATGCATGATTGTAATTGTATAGTTGTGATTGTATGATTCTGATTGTATGCTTGTGATTGTATGATTGTGATTGTATGATTGTGATTGTATGGTTGTGATTGTATGATTGTGATTGTATGATCGTGATTGTACGATTGTGATTGTATGCTTGTGATTGTATGATTGTGATTGTATGATTGTGATTGTATGATTGTGATTGTATGATTGTGATTGTATGCTTGTGACTGTATTGTTGTGATCGTATGATTGTGATCGTATGATTGTGATCGTATGACTGTGATTGTATGATTGTGATTGTATGATTTTGATTGTATGATTGTGATTGTATGATGATGATAGTATGATTGTGATTGTATGATTGTGGTTGCATGATTGTGATTGTATGATAGTAATTGTATGATTGTGATTGTATGATTCTGATTGTTTGATTGTGATTGTATGATTGTGATTGTATGCTTGTGATTGTATGATTGTGATTGTATGGTTGTGATTGTATGAATGTGATTGTATGATTGTTTTTCTATGATTGTGATCGTAAGATTGTGATCGTATGGTTGTGATCACATGATTGTGATCGTATGATTGTGATCGTATGATTGTGATCGTATGATTGTGATTGTATGATTGTGATTGTATGATTGTGATAGTATGATTGTGATTGTATGATTGTGAATGTATGATTGTGATTGCATGATTGTGATTGTATAGTTGTGATTGTGTAACTTCGATCGTATGATAGTGATCTTATCATTGTTATAGTATGATCTTGATTGTATGATTGCGATTGTATGATTGTGATTGTAGGAATGTGATGATATGATTGTAATAGTGTGATTGTGATTGTACGATTGTGAATGTATGATTGTGATTGTATGATTGTATTGCCTGATTGTGACTTTATGATTGTGATCGTATGATTGTGATTGTATGATTGTGATTGTATGATTGTGATAGTATGATTGTGATTGTATGATGGCGACTGTATTATTGTGATTGTATGATTGTGATTGTATGTTTGTGATTGTATGATTGGGATTGTATGATTGTAATTGTATGATTGTGATTCTATGATTGTGATTGTATGATTGTGATTGTATGATTTTTATTGTACGATTGTGATTGTATGATTGTGATTGTATGAATGTGATTGCATGATTGTGATTGTATGTTTGTGATTATATGATTATCATTGTATGTTTGCGATTATATGATTATCATTGTGTGATGATGATTGCATGAATGTGATTGTATAGTTGTGATTGTATGATTGTGAATGCATGATTGCAATTGTATAGTTGTGATTGTATGATTCTGATTGCATGCTTGTGATTGTATGATTGTGATTGTATGGTTGTGATTGTTTGATTGTGATTGTATGATCGTGATTGTACGATTGCGATTGTATGCTTGTGATTGTATGCTTGTGATTGTATGATTGTGATTGTATGGTTGTGATTGCATGAATGTGATTGTATGATTGTTTTTGTATGATTGTGATCGTATGATTGTGATCGTATGATTGTGATCGTATGGTTGGGATCGCATGATTGTGATCGTATGATTGTGATCGTATGATTGTGATTGTATGATTGTGATTGTATGATTGTGATAGTATGATTGTGATTGTATGATGGCGACTGTATTATTGTGATTGCATGATTGTGATTGTATGTTTGTGATTGTATGATTGTGATTGTATGATTGTGATTGTATGATTGTGATTGTATGATTGTGATTGTATGATTGTGACTGTATGATTGTGATTGTATGATTGTGATCGTATGATTGTGATTGTATGATTGCGATTGTATGGTTGTGATTGTATGATAGTAATTGTATGATTGTGATCGTATGACTGTGATTCTATGATTGCGATCGTATGATTGTGATCGTATGATTGTGATCGTATGATAGTGATTGTATGATAGTAATTGTATGATTGTGATCGTATGATTGTGATTGTATGATCGTGATCGTATGTTTGTGGTTGTACAATTATGGCTGTATGATTGTGATTGTATGATTGTTCTTGTATGATTATGATCGTATGATTGTAATTGCATGATTGTGATCGTATGATTGTGATTGTATGATTGTGATAGTAAGATTGTGATTGTATGATTGCGATTGTATGATTATGATTCTATGATTGTAATTATATGATTGTGATTGTATGATTGTGATCGTATGATTGTGATCGTATGATTGTGATCGTATGATTGTGATTGTATGATAGTAATTGTATGATTGTGATCGTACGATTGTGAATGTATGATTGTGATTGTATGATTGTATTGCCTGATTGTGACTTTATGATTGTGATCGTATGATTGTGATTGTATGATTGTGATTGTATGATTGGGATTGTATGATCGTGATTGTATGATGGCGACTGTATTATTGTGATTGTATGATTGTGATTGTATGATAGTAATTGTATGATTGTGATCGTATGATTGTGATTCTATGATTGCGATCGTATGATTGTGATCGTATGATTGTGATCGTATGATAGTGATTGTATGATAGGAATTGTATGATTGTGATCGTATGATTGTGATTGTATGATTGTGATCGTATGTTTGTGGTTGTACAGTTATGGCTGTATGATTGTGATGGTATGATTGTTCTTGTATGATTATGATCGTATGATTGTAATTGCATGATTGTGATCGTATGATTGTGATTGTATGATTGTGATCGTATGATTGTGATTGTATGATTGTGATTGTATGATTGCAATTTTATGAGTGTGATTACATGATTGTGATTGTATGATTGTGATTGCATGATTGTAATTGTATAGTTGTGATTGTATGATTCTGATTGTATGCTTGTGATTGTATGATTGTGATTGCATGATTGTGATTATATGATTGCTATTGTATGATTGCAATTTTATGAGTGTGATTATATGATTGTGCTTGTATGGTTGTGATTATATGATTGTGATCGTATGATTGTGATTGTTTGATCGTGATTGTATGATCATGATAGTATGATTGTGATTGTATGATTGTTTTTGTATGATTGTGATCGTATGATTGTGATCGTATGATTGTGATCGTATGGTTGTGATCGCATGATTGTGATCGTATGATTGTGATCGTATGATTGTGATCGTATGATTGTGATTGTATGATTGTGATTGTATGATTGTGATAGTATGATTGTGATTGTATGATGGCGACTGTATTACTGTGATTGTATGATTGTGATTGTATGTTTGTGATTGTATGACTGTGATTGTATGATTGTGATTGTATGATTGTGATTGTATGATTGTGATTGTATGATTGTGATTGTATGATTTTTATTGTACGATTGTGATTGTATGATTGTGATTGTATGAATGTGATTGCATGATTGTGATTGCATGATTGTGATTGTATGTTTGTGATTATATGATTATCATTGTATGATGATGATTGCATGAATGTGATTGTATAGTTGTGATTGTATGATTGTGAATGCATGATTGTAATTGTATAGTTGTGATTGTATGATTCTGATTGTATGCTTGTGATTGTATGATTGTGTTTTGGAGATTGTAATTGTATGATTGTGATTGTATGATAGTAATTGTATGATTGTGATCGTATGATTGTGATTCTATGATTGCGATCGTATGATTGTGATCGTATGATTGTGATTGTATGATTGTGATTGTATGATCGTGATTGTACGATTGTGATTGTATGCTTGTGATTGTATGATTGTAATTGTATGATTGTGATTGTATGATTGTGATTGTATGATTTTTATTGTACGATTGTGATTGTGTGAATGTGATTGCATGATTGTGATTGCATGATTGTGATTGTATGTTTGTGATTATATGATTATCATTGTATGATGATGATTGCATGAATGTGATTGTATAATTGTGATTGTATGATTGTGAATGCATGATTGTAATTGTATAGTTGTGATTGTATGATTCTGATTGTATGCTTGTGATTGTATGATTGTGATTGTATGATTGTGATTGTATGGTTGTGATTGTATGATTGTGATTGTATGATCGTGATTGTACGATTGTGATTGTATGCTTGTGATTGTATGATTGTGATTGTATGATTGTGATTGTATGATTGTGATTGTATGATTGTGATTGTATGATTGTGATTGTATGATTGTGATTGTATGCTTGTGACTGTATTGTTGTGATCGTATGATTGTGATCGTATGATTGTGATCGTATGACTGTGATTGTATGATTGTGATTGTATGATTTTGATTGTATGATTGTGATTGTATGATGATGATAGTATGATTGTGATTGTATGATTGTGGTTGCATGATTGTGATTGTATGATAGTAATTGTATGATTGTGATTGTATGATTCTGATTGTTTGATTGTGATTGTATGATTGTGATTGTATGCTTGTGATTGTATGATTGTGATTGTATGGTTGTGATTGTATGAATGTGATTGTATGATTGTTTTTCTATGATTGTGATCGTAAGATTGTGATCGTATGGTTGTGATCACATGATTGTGATCGTATGATTGTGATCGTATGATTGTGATCGTATGATTGTGATTGTATGATTGTGATTGTATGATTGTGATAGTATGATTGTGATTGTATGATTGTGAATGTATGATTGTGATTGCATGATTGTGATTGTATAGTTGTGATTGTGTAACTTCGATCGTATGATAGTGATCTTATCATTGTTATAGTATGATCTTGATTGTATGATTGCGATTGTATGATTGTGATTGTAGGAATGTGATGATATGATTGTAATAGTGTGATTGTGATTGTACGATTGTGAATGTATGATTGTGATTGTATGATTGTATTGCCTGATTGTGACTTTATGATTGTGATCGTATGATTGTGATTGTATGATTGTGATTGTATGATTGTGATAGTATGATTGTGATTGTATGATGGCGACTGTATTATTGTGATTGTATGATTGTGATTGTATGTTTGTGATTGTATGATTGGGATTGTATGATTGTGATTGTATGATTGTGATTCTATGATTGTGATTGTATGATTGTGATTGTATGATTTTTATTGTACGATTGTGATTGTATGATTGTGATTGTATGAATGTGATTGCATGATTGTGATTGTATGTTTGTGATTATATGATTATCATTGTATGTTTGCGATTATATGATTATCATTGTGTGATGATGATTGCATGAATGTGATTGTATAGTTGTGATTGTATGATTGTGAATGCATGATTGCAATTGTATAGTTGTGATTGTATGATTCTGATTGCATGCTTGTGATTGTATGATTGTGATTGTATGGTTGTGATTGTTTGATTGTGATTGTATGATCGTGATTGTACGATTGCGATTGTATGCTTGTGATTGTATGCTTGTGATTGTATGATTGTGATTGTATGGTTGTGATTGCATGAATGTGATTGTATGATTGTTTTTGTATGATTGTGATCGTATGATTGTGATCGTATGATTGTGATCGTATGGTTGGGATCGCATGATTGTGATCGTATGATTGTGATCGTATGATTGTGATTGTATGATTGTGATTGTATGATTGTGATTGTATGATTGTGATTGTATGATTGTGATTGTATGATTGTGACTGTATGATTGTGATTGTATGATTGTGATCGTATGATTGTGATTGTATGATTGCGATTGTATGGTTGTGATTGTATGATAGTAATTGTATGATTGTGATCGTATGACTGTGATTCTATGATTGCGATCGTATGATTGTGATCGTATGATTGTGATCGTATGATAGTGATTGTATGATAGTAATTGTATGATTGTGATCGTATGATTGTGATTGTATGATCGTGATCGTATGTTTGTGGTTGTACAATTATGGCTGTATGATTGTGATTGTATGATTGTTCTTGTATGATTATGATCGTATGATTGTAATTGCATGATTGTGATCGTATGATTGTGATTGTATGATTGTGATAGTAAGATTGTGATTGTATGATTGCGATTGTATGATTATGATTCTATGATTGTAATTATATGATTGTGATTGTATGATTGTGATCGTATGATTGTGATCGTATGATTGTGATCGTATGATTGTGATCGTATGATTGTGATTGTATGATAGTAATTGTATGATTGTGATCGTACGATTGTGAATGTATGATTGTGATTGTATGATTGTATTGCCTGATTGTGACTTTATGATTGTGATCGTATGATTGTGATTGTATGATTGTGATTGTATGATTGGGATTGTATGATTGTGATTGTATGATGGCGACTGTATTATTGTGATTGTATGATTGTGATTGTATGATAGTAATTGTATGATTGTGATCGTATGATTGTGATTCTATGATTGCGATCGTATGATTGTGATCGTATGATTGTGATCGTATGATAGTGATTGTATGATAGTAATTGTATGATTGTGATCGTATGATTGTGATTGTATGATTGTGATCGTATGTTTGTGGTTGTACAGTTATGGCTGTATGATTGTGATGGTATGATTGTTCTTGTATGATTATGATCGTATGATTGTAATTGCATGATTGTGATCGTATGATTGTGATTGTATGATTGTGATCGTATGATTGTGATTGTATGATTGTGATTGTATGATTGCAATTTTATGAGTGTGATTACATGATTGTGATTGTATGATTGTGATTGCATGATTGTAATTGTATAGTTGTGATTGTATGATTCTGATTGTATGGTTGTGATTGTATGATTGTGATTGCATGATTGTGATTATATGATTGCTATTGTATGATTGCAATTTTATGAGTGTGATTATATGATTGTGCTTGTATGGTTGTGATTATATGATTGTGATCGTATGATTGTGATTGTTTGATCGTGATTGTATGATCATGATAGTATGATTGTGATTGTATGATTGTTTTTGTATGATTGTGATCGTATGATTGTGATCGTATGATTGTGATCGTATGGTTGTGATCGCATGATTGTGATCGTATGATTGTGATCGTATGATTGTGATCGTATGATTGTGATTGTATGATTGTGATTGTATGATTGTGATAGTATGATTGTGATTGTATGATGGCGACTGTATTACTGTGATTGTATGATTGTGATTGTATGTTTGTGATTGTATGACTGTGATTGTATGATTGTGATTGTATGATTGTGATTGTATGATTGTGATTGTATGATTGTGATTGTATGATTTTTATTGTACGATTGTGATTGTATGATTGTGATTGTATGAATGTGATTGCATGATTGTGATTGCATGATTGTGATTGTATGTTTGTGATTATATGATTATCATTGTATGATGATGATTGCATGAATGTGATTGTATAGTTGTGATTGTATGATTGTGAATGCATGATTGTAATTGTATAGTTGTGATTGTATGATTCTGATTGTATGCTTGTGATTGTATGATTGTGATTGTATCGTTGTGATTGTATGATTGTGATTGTATGATCGTGATTGTACGATTGTGATTGTATGCTTGTGATTGTATGATTGTGATTGTATGGTTGTGATTGTACGAATGTGATTGTATGATAGTTTTTGTATGATTGTGATCGTATGATTGTGATCGTATGATTGTGATCGTATGGTTGTGATCGCATGATTGTGATCGTATGATTGTGATCGTATGATTGTGATCGCGTGATTGTGATTGTATGATTGTGATTGTATGATTGTGATTGTATGATTGCGATTTTAATGTTGTGATTGTATGATTGTGTTTTGGAGATTGTAATTGTATGATTGCGATTTTATGATTGTGATTGTATGATTGTGATTGTATGATAGTAATTGTATGATTGTGATCGTATGATTGTGATTCTATGATTGCGATCGTATGATTGTGATCGTATGATTGTGATTGTATGATTGTGATTGTATGATAGTAATTGTGTGATTGTGATCGTATGATTGTGATTGTATGATTGTGATTGTATGATTGTGATAGTATGATTGTGATTGTATGATGGCGACTGTATTACTGTGATTGTATGATTGTGATTGTATGTTTGTGATTGTATGACTGTGATTGTATGATTGTGATTGTATGATTGTGATTGTATGATTGTGATTGTATGATTGTGATTGTATGATTTTTATTGTACGATTGTGATTGTATGATTGTGATTGTATGAATGTGATTGCATGATTGTGATTGCATGATTGTGATTGTATGTTTGTGATTATATGATTATCATTGTATGATGATGATTGCATGAATGTGATTGTATAGTTGTGATTGTATGATTGTGAATGCATGATTGTAATTGTATAGTTGTGATTGTATGATTCTGATTGTATGCTTGTGATTGTATGATTGTGATTGTATCGTTGTGCTTGTATGATTGTGATTGTATGATCGTGATTGTACGATTGTGATTGTATGCTTGTGATTGTATGATTGTGATTGTATGGTTGTGATTGTACGAATGTGATTGTATGATAGTTTTTGTATGATTGTGATCGTATGATTGTGATCGTATGATTGTGATCGTATGATTGTGATCGTATGGTTGTGATCGCATGATTGTGATCGTATGATTGTGATCGTATGATTGTGATCGCGTGATTGTGATTGTATGATTGTGATTGTATGATTGTGATTGTATGATTGCGATTTTAATGTTGTGATTGTATGATTGTGTTTTGGAGATTGTAATTGTATGATTGCGATTTTATGATTGTGATTGTATGATTGTGATTGTATGATTGTGATTGTATGATTGTGATTGTATGATAGTAATTGTGTGATTGTGATCGTATGATTGTGATTGTATGATTGTGATTGTATGATCATGATAGTATGATTGTGATTGTATGATTGTGATTGCATGATTGTGATTGTATGGTAGTAATTGTATGATTGTGATTGTATGATTCTGATTGTATGATTGTGATTGTATGATTGTGATTGTATGCTTGTGATTGTATGATTGTGATTGTATGATTGTGATTGTATGATTTTTATTGTACGATTGTGATTGTATGATTGTGATTGTATGAATGTGATTGCATGATTGTGATTGCATGATTGTGATTGTATGTTTGTGATTATATGATTATCATTGTATGATGATGATTGCATGAATGTGATTGTATAGTTGTGATTGTATGATTGTGAATGCATGATTGTAATTGTATAGTTGTGATTGTATGATTCTGATTGTATGCTTGTGATTGTATGATTGTGATTGTATGGTTGTGATTGTATGATTGTGATTGTATGATCGTGATTGTACGATTGTGATTGTATGCTTGTGATTGTATGATTGTGATTGTATGCTTGTGATTGTATGAATGTGATTGTATGATTGTTTTTGTATGATTGTGATCGTACGATTGTGATCGTGTGATTGTGATCGTATGGTTGTGATCGCATGATTGTGATCGTATGATTGTGATCGTATGATTGTGATCGTATGATTGTGATCGTATGATTGTGATCGTATGATTGTGATCGTATGATTGTGATTGTATGATTGTGATTGTATGATTGTGACTGTATGATTGTGATTGTATGATGGCGACTGTATTATTGTGATTGTATGATTGTGATTGTATGTTTGTGATTGTATGATTGTGATTGTATCGTTGTGATTGTATGGTTGTGATTGTATGATCGTGATTGTACGATTGTGATTGTATGCTTGTGATTGTATGATTGTGATTGTATGGTTGTGATTGTATGAATGTGATTGTATGATTGTTTTTGTATGATTGTTTTTGTATGATTGTGATCGCATGGTTGTGATCGTATGGTTGTGATCGCATGATTGTGATCGTATGATTGTGATCGTATGATTGTGATTGTATGATTGTGATTGTATGATTGTGATAGTATGATTGTGATTGTATGATGGCGACTGTATTATTGTGATTGTATGATTGTGATTGTATGTTTGTGATTGTATGATTGTGATTGTATGCTTGTGATTGTATGATTGTGATTGTATGGTTGTGATTGTATGAATGTGATTGTATGATTGTTTTTGTATGATTGTGATCGTAAGATTGTGATCGTATGGTTGTGATCGCATGATTGTGATCGTATGATTGTGATTGTATGATTGTGATTGTATGATTGTGATTGTATGATCGTGATTGTACGATTGTGATTGTATGCTTGTGATTGTATGATTGTGATTGTATGGTTGTGATTGCATGAATGTGATTGTATGATTGTTTTTGTATGATTGTGATCGTATGATGGCGACTGTATTATTGTGATTGTATGATTGTGATTGTATGTTTGTGACTGTATGATTGTGATTGTATGATTGTGATCGTATGGTTGTGATCGTATGATTGTGATTGTATGATTGTGATTGTATGATTGTGATTGTATGATTGTGATAGTATGATTGTGATTGTATGATTGTGAATGTATGATTGTGATTGCATGATTGTGATTGTATGATTCTGATTGTTTGATTGTGATTGTATGATTGTGATTCTATGATTGTGATTGTATGATTGTGATTGTATGATTGTGATTGTATGATCGTGATTGTACGATTGTGATTGTATGCTTGTGATTGTATGATTGTGATTGTATGATTGTGATTGTATGATTGTGATTGTATGATTGTGATTGTATGATCGTGATTGTACGATTGTGATTGTATGCTTGTGATTGTATGATTGTGATTGTATGATTGTGATTGTATGATTTTTATTGTACGATTGTGATTGTATGAATGTGATTGCATGATTGTGATTGCATGATTGTGATTGTATGTTTGTGATTATATGGTTATCATTGTATGATGATGATTGCATGAATGTGATTGTATAGTTGTGATTGTATGATTGTGAATGCATGATTGTAATTGTATAGTTGTGATTGTATGATTCTGATTGTATGCTTGTGATTGTATGATTGTGATTGTATGGTTGTGATTGTATGATTGTGATTGTATGATCGTGATTCTATGATTGTGATTGTATGATTGTGATTGTATGATTGTGATTGTATGATCGTGATTGTACGATTGTGATTGTATGCTTGTGATTGTATGATTGTGATCGTATGGTTGTGATCGCATGATTGTGATCGTATGATTGTGATTGTATGATTGTGATTGTATGATCGTGATTGTACGATTGTGATTGTATGCTTGTGATTGTATGATTGTGATTGTATGGTTGTGATTGCATGAATGTGATTGTATGATTGTTTTTGTATGATTGTGATCGTATGATGGCGACTGTATTATTGTGATTGTATGATTGTGATTGTATGTTTGTGACTGTATGATTGTGATTCTATGATTGTGATCGTATGGTTGTGATCGTATGATTGTGATTGTATGATTGTGATTGTATGATTGTGATTGTATGATTGTGATAGTATGCTTGTGATTGTATGATTGTGATTGTATGATTGTGATTGCATGATTGTGATTGTATGATTCTGATTGTTTGATTGTGATTGTATGATTGTGATTCTATGATTGTGATTGTATGATTGTGATTGTATGATTGTGATTGTATGATCGTGATTGTACGATTGTGATTGTATGCTTGTGATTGTATGATTGTGATTGTATGATTGTGATTGTATGATTGTGATTGTATGATCGTGATTGTACGACTGTGATTGTATGCTTGTGATTGTATGATTGTGATTGTATGATTGTGATTGTATGATTTTTATTGTACGATTGTGATTGTATGAATGTGATTGCATGATTGTGATTGCATGATTGTGATTGTATGTTTGTGA
This sequence comes from Megachile rotundata, assembly GCF_050947335.1. NCBI lineage: Eukaryota > Metazoa > Arthropoda > Insecta > Hymenoptera > Megachilidae > Megachile > Megachile rotundata. Next base: position 2,158,673 of record NC_134987.1, on the reverse strand, counting down.
TTATATGGTTATCATTGTATGATGATGATTGCACGAATGTGATTGTATAGTTGTGATTGTATGATTGTGAATGCATGATTGTAATTGTATAGTTGTGATTGTATGATTCTGATTGTATGCTTGTGATTGTATGATTGTGATTGTATGGTTGTGATTGTATGATTGTGATTGTATGATCGTGATTGTACGATTGTGATTGTATGCTTGTGATTGTATGATTGTGATTGTATGATTGTGATTGTATGATTGTGATTGTATGATTGTGATTGTATGCTTGTGACTGTATTGTTGTCATCGTATGATTGTGATCGTATGATTGTGATCGTATGACTGTGATTGTATGATTGTGATTGTATGATTTTGATTGTATGATTGTGATTGTATGATGATGATAGTATGATTGTGATTGTATGATTGTGGTTGCATGATTGTGATTGTATGATAGTAATTGTATGATTGTGATTGTATGATTCTGATTGTTTGATTGTGATTGTATGATTGTGATTGTATGCTTGTGATTGTATGATTGTGATTGTATGGTTGTGATTGTATGAATGTGATTGTATGATTGTTTTTGTATGATTGTTTTTGTATGATTGTGATCGCATGGTTGTGATCGTATGGTTGTGATCGCATGATTGTGATCGTATGATTGTGATCGTATGATTGTGATTGTATGATTGTGATTGTATGATCGTGATTGTACGATTGTGATTGTATGCTTGTGATTGTATGATTGTGATTGTATGCTTGTGATTGTATGAATGTGATTGTATGATTGTTTTTGTATGATTGTGATCGTACGATTGTGATCGTGTGATTGTGATCGTATGGTTGTGATCGCATGATTGTGATCGTATGATTGTGATCGTATGATTGTGATCGTATGATTGTGATCGTATGATTGTGATCGTATGATTGTGATTGTATGATTGTGATTGTATGATTGTGACTGTATGATTGTGATTGTATGATGGCGACTGTATTATTGTGATTGTATGATTGTGATTGTATGTTTGTGATTGTATGATTGTGATTGTATCGTTGTGATTGTATGGTTGTGATTGTATGATCGTGATTGTACGATTGTGATTGTATGCTTGTGATTGTATGATTGTGATTGTATGGTTGTGATTGTATGAATGTGATTGTATGATTGTTTTTGTATGATTGTTTTTGTATGATTGTGATCGCATGGTTGTGATCGTATGGTTGTGATCGCATGATTGTGATCGTATGATTGTGATCGTATGATTGTGATTGTATGATTGTGATTGTATGATTGTGATAGTATGATTGTGATTGTATGATGGCGACTGTATTATTGTGATTGTATGATTGTGATTGTATGTTTGTGATTGTATGATTGTGATTGTATGCTTGTGATTGTATGATTGTGATTGTATGGTTGTGATTGTATGAATGTGATTGTATGATTGTTTTTGTATGATTGTGATCGTAAGATTGTGATCGTATGGTTGTGATCGCATGATTGTGATCGTATGATTGTGATTGTATGATTGTGATTGTATGATTGTGATTGTATGATCGTGATTGTACGATTGTGATTGTATGCTTGTGATTGTATGATTGTGATTGTATGGTTGTGATTGCATGAATGTGATTGTATGATTGTTTTTGTATGATTGTGATCGTATGATGGCGACTGTATTATTGTGATTGTATGATTGTGATTGTATGTTTGTGACTGTATGATTGTGATTCTATGATTGTGATCGTATGGTTGTGATCGTATGATTGTGATTGTATGATTGTGATTGTATGATTGTGATTGTATGATTGTGATAGTATGATTGTGATTGTATGATTGTGAATGTATGATTGTGATTGCATGATTGTGATTGTATGATTCTGATTGTTTGATTGTGATTGTATGATTGTGATTCTATGATTGTGATTGTATGATTGTGATTGTATGATTGTGATTGTATGATCGTGATTGTACGATTGTGATTGTATGCTTGTGATTGTATGATTGTGATTGTATGATTGTGATTGTATGATTGTGATTGTATGATTGTGATTGTATGATCGTGATTGTACGATTGTGATTGTATGCTTGTGATTGTATGATTGTGATTGTATGATTGTGATTGTATGATTTTTATTGTACGATTGTGATTGTATGAATGTGATTGCATGATTGTGATTGCATGATTGTGATTGTATGTTTGTGATTATATGGTTATCATTGTATGATGATGATTGCATGAATGTGATTGTATAGTTGTGATTGTATGATTGTGAATGCATGATTGTAATTGTATAGTTGTGATTGTATGATTCTGATTGTATGCTTGTGATTGTATGATTGTGATTGTATGGTTGTGATTGTATGATTGTGATTGTATGATCGTGATTGTACGATTGTGATTGTATGCTTGTGATTGTATGATTGTGATTGTATGATTGTGATTGTATGATTGTGATTGTATGATTGTGATTGTATGCTTGTGACTGTATTGTTGTCATCGTATGATTGTGATCGTATGATTGTGATCGTATGACTGTGATTGTATGATTGTGATTGTATGATTTTGATTGTATGATTGTGATTGTATGATGATGATAGTATGATTGTGATTGTATGATTGTGGTTGCATGATTGTGATTGTATGATAGTAATTGTATGATTGTGATTGTATGATTCTGATTGTTTGATTGTGATTGTATGATTGTGATTGTATGCTTGTGATTGTATGATTGTGATTGTATGGTTGTGATTGTATGAATGTGATTGTATGATTGTTTTTGTATGATTGTGATCGTAAGATTGTGATCGTATGGTTGTGATCACATGATTGTGATCGTATGATTGTGATCGTATGATTGTGATCGTATGATTGTGATTGTATGATTGTGATTGTATGATTGTGATAGTATGATTGTGATTGTACGATTGTGAATGTATGATTGTGATTGCATGATTGTGATTGTATAGTTGTGATTGTGTAACTTCGATCGTATGATAGTGATCTTATCATTGTTATAGTATGATCTTGATTGTATGATTGCGATTGTATGATTGTGATTGTAGGAATGTGATGATATGATTGTAATAGTGTGATTGTGATTGTACGATTGTGAATGTATGATTGTGATTGTATGATTGTATTGCCTGATTGTGACTTTATGATTGTGATCGTATGATTGTGATTGTATGATTGTGATTGTATGATTGTGATAGTATGATTGTGATTGTATGATGGCGACTGTATTATTGTGATTGTATGATTGTGATTGTATGTTTGTGATTGTATGATTGGGATTGTATGATTGTGATTGTATGATTGTGATTCTATGATTGTGATTGTATGATTGTGATTGTATGATTTTTATTGTACGATTGTGATTGTATGATTGTGATTGTATGAATGTGATTGCATGATTGTGATTGTATGTTTGTGATTATATGATTATCATTGTATGTTTGTGATTATATGATTATCATTGTGTGATGATGATTGCATGAATGTGATTGTATAGTTGTGATTGTATGATTGTGAATGCATGATTGTAATTGTATAGTTGTGATTGTATGATTCTGATTGTATGCTTGTGATTGTATGATTGTGATTGTATGGTTGTGATTTTATGATTGTGATTGTATGATCGTGATTGTACGATTGTGATTGTATGCTTGTGATTGTATGATTGTGATTGTATGATTGTGATTGTATGATTGTGATTGTATGATTGTGATTGCATGACTGTGATTGTATGATTGTGATTGTATGATTTTTATTGTACGATTGTGATTGTATGATTGTGATTGTATGAATGTGATTGCATGATTGATATTGCATGATTGTGATTGTATGTTTGTGATTATATGATTATCATTGTATGACGATGATTGCATGAATGTGATTGTATAGTTGTGATTGTATGATTGTGAATGCATGATTGTAATTGTATAGTTGTGATTGTATGATTCTGATTGTATGCTTGTGATTGTATGATTGTGATTGCATGGTTGTGATTGTATGATTGTGATTGTATGATCGTGATTGTATGCTTGTGATTGTATGATTGTGATTGTATGATTGTGATTGTATGATTGTGATTGTATGATTGTGATTGTATGCTTGTGACTGTATTGTTGTGATCGTATGATTGTGATCGTATGATTGTGATCGTATGACTGTGATTGTATGATTGTGATTGTATGATTTTGATTGTATGATTGTGATTGTATGATGATGATAGTATGATTGTGATTGTATGATTGTGGTTGCATGATTGTGATTGTATGATAGTAATTGTATGATTGTGATTGTATGATTCTGATTGTTTGATTGTGATTGTATGATTGTGATTGTATGCTTGTGATTGTATGATTGTGATTGTATGGTTGTGATTGTATGAATGTGATTGTATGATTGTTTTTGTATGATTGTGATCGTAAGATTGTGATCGCATGGTTGTGATCACATGATTGTGACTGTATTGTTGTGATCGTATGATTGTGATCGTATGATTGTGATTGTATGATTGTGATTGTATGATTGTGATAGTATGATTGTGATTGTATGATTGTGAATGTATGATTGTGATTGCATGATTGTGATTGTATGTTTGTGATTATATGATTATCATTGTATGTTTGCGATTATATGATTATCATTGTGTGATGATGATTGCATGAATGTGATTGTATAGTTGTGATTGTATGATTGTGAATGCATGATTGTAATTGTATAGTTGTGATTGTATGATTCTGATTGTATGCTTGTGATTGTATGATTGTGATTGTATGGTTGTGATTTTATGATTGTGATTGTATGATCGTGATTGTACGATTGTGATTGTATGCTTGTGATTGTATGATTGTGATTGTATGATTGTGATTGTATGATTGTGATTGTATGATTGTGATTGTATGATTGTGATTGCATGACTGTGATTGTATGATTGTGATTGTATGATTTTTATTGTACGATTGTGATTGTATGATTGTGATTGTATGAATGTGATTGCATGATTGATATTGCATGATTGTGATTGTATGTTTGTGATTATATGATTATCATTGTATGACGATGATTGCATGAATGTGATTGTATAGTTGTGATTGTATGATTGTGAATGCATGATTGTAATTGTATAGTTGTGATTGTATGATTCTGATTGTATGCTTGTGATTGTATGATTGTGATTGTATGGTTGTGATTGTATGATTGTGATTGTATGATCGTGATTGTACGATTGTGATTGTATGCTTGTGATTGTATGATTGTGATTGTATGCTTGTGATTGTATGAATGTGATTGTATGATTGTTTTTGTATGATTGTGATCGTACGATTGTGATCGTGTGATTGTGATCGTATGGTTGTGATCGCATGATTGTGATCGTATGATTGTGATCGTATGATTGTGATCGCGTGATTGTGATTGTATGATTGTGATTGTATGATTGTGATAGTATGATTGTGATTGTATGATGGCGACTGTATTATTGTGATTGTATGATTGTGATTGTATGTTTGTGATTGTATTACTGTGATTGTATGATTGTGATTGTATGTTTGTGATTGTATGACTGTGATTGTATGATTGTGATTGTATGATTGTGATTGTATGATTGTGATTGTATGATTGTGATTGTATGATTTTTATTGTACGATTGTGATTGTATGATTGTGATTGTATGAATGTGATTGCATGATTGTGATTGCATGATTGTGATTGTATGTTTGTGATTATATGATTATCATTGTATGATGATGATTGCATGAATGTGATTGTATAGTTGTGATTGTATGATTGTGAATGCATGATTGTAATTGTATAGTTGTGATTGTATGATTCTGATTGTATGCTTGTGATTGTATGATTGTGATTGTATCGTTGTGATTGTATGATTGTGATTGTATGATCGTGATTGTACGATTGTGATTGTATGCTTGTGATTGTATGATTGTGATTGTATGGTTGTGATTGTACGAATGTGATTGTATGATAGTTTTTGTATGATTGTGATCGTATGATTGTGATCGTATGATTGTGATCGTATGGTTGTGATCGCATGATTGTGATCGTATGATTGTGATCGTATGATTGTGATCGCGTGATTGTGATTGTATGATTGTGATTGTATGATTGTGATTGTATGATTGCGATTTTAATGTTGTGATTGTATGATTGTGTTTTGGAGATTGTAATTGTATGATTGCGATTTTATGATTGTGATTGTATGATTGTGATTGTATGATAGTAATTGTATGATTGTGATCGTATGATTGTGATTCTATGATTGCGATCGTATGATTGTGATCGTATGATTGTGATTGTATGATTGTGATTGTATGATAGTAATTGTGTGATTGTGATCGTATGATTGTGATTGTATGATTGTGATTGTATGATCATGATAGTATGATTGTGACTGTATGATTGTGATTGCATGATTGTGATTGTATGGTAGTAATTGTATGATTGTGATTGTATGATTCTGATTGTATGATTGTGATTGTATGATTGTGATTGTATGCTTGTGATTGTATGATTGTGATTGTATGATTGTGATTGTATGATTTTTATTGTACGATTGTGATTGTATGATTGTGATTGTATGAATGTGATTGCATGATTGTGATTGCATGATTGTGATTGTATGTTTGTGATTATATGATTATCATTGTATGATGATGATTGCATGAATGTGATTGTATAGTTGTGATTGTATGATTGTGAATGCATGATTGTAATTGTATAGTTGTGATTGTATGATTCTGATTGTATGCTTGTGATTGTATGATTGTGATTGTATGGTTGTGATTGTATGATTGTGATTGTATGGTTGTGATTGTATGAATGTGATTGTATGATTGTTTTTGTATGATTGTGATCGTAAGATTGTGATCGCATGGTTGTGATCACATGATTGTGACTGTATTGTTGTGATCGTATGATTGTGATCGTATGATTGTGATTGTATGATTGTGATTGTATGATTGTGATAGTATGATTGTGATTGTATGATTGTGAATGTATGATTGTGATTGCATGATTGTGATTGTATGTTTGTGATTATATGATTATCATTGTATGTTTGCGATTATATGATTATCATTGTGTGATGATGATTGCATGAATGTGATTGTATAGTTGTGATTGTATGATTGTGAATGCATGATTGTAATTGTATAGTTGTGATTGTATGATTCTGATTGTATGCTTGTGATTGTATGATTGTGATTGTATGGTTGTGATTTTATGATTGTGATTGTATGATCGTGATTGTACGATTGTGATTGTATGCTTGTGATTGTATGATTGTGATTGTATGATTGTGATTGTATGATTGTGATTGTATGATTGTGATTGTATGATTGTGATTGCATGACTGTGATTGTATGATTGTGATTGTATGATTTTTATTGTACGATTGTGATTGTATGATTGTGATTGTATGAATGTGATTGCATGATTGATATTGCATGATTGTGATTGTATGTTTGTGATTATATGATTATCATTGTATGACGATGATTGCATGAATGTGATTGTATAGTTGTGATTGTATGATTGTGAATGCATGATTGTAATTGTATAGTTGTGATTGTATGATTCTGATTGTATGCTTGTGATTGTATGATTGTGATTGTATGGTTGTGATTGTATGATTGTGATTGTATGATCGTGATTGTACGATTGTGATTGTATGCTTGTGATTGTATGATTGTGATTGTATGCTTGTGATTGTATGAATGTGATTGTATGATTGTTTTTGTATGATTGTGATCGTACGATTGTGATCGTGTGATTGTGATCGTATGGTTGTGATCGCATGATTGTGATCGTATGATTGTGATCGTATGATTGTGATCGCGTGATTGTGATTGTATGATTGTGATTGTATGATTGTGATAGTATGATTGTGATTGTATGATGGCGACTGTATTATTGTGATTGTATGATTGTGATTGTATGTTTGTGATTGTATTACTGTGATTGTATGATTGTGATTGTATGTTTGTGATTGTATGACTGTGATTGTATGATTGTGATTGTATGATTGTGATTGTATGATTGTGATTGTATGATTGTGATTGTATGATTTTTATTGTACGATTGTGATTGTATGATTGTGATTGTATGAATGTGATTGCATGATTGTGATTGCATGATTGTGATTGTATGTTTGTGATTATATGATTATCATTGTATGATGATGATTGCATGAATGTGATTGTATAGTTGTGATTGTATGATTGTGAATGCATGATTGTAATTGTATAGTTGTGATTGTATGATTCTGATTGTATGCTTGTGATTGTATGATTGTGATTGTATCGTTGTGATTGTATGATTGTGATTGTATGATCGTGATTGTACGATTGTGATTGTATGCTTGTGATTGTATGATTGTGATTGTATGGTTGTGATTGTACGAATGTGATTGTATGATAGTTTTTGTATGATTGTGATCGTATGATTGTGATCGTATGATTGTGATCGTATGGTTGTGATCGCATGATTGTGATCGTATGATTGTGATCGTATGATTGTGATCGCGTGATTGTGATTGTATGATTGTGATTGTATGATTGTGATTGTATGATTGCGATTTTAATGTTGTGATTGTATGATTGTGTTTTGGAGATTGTAATTGTATGATTGCGATTTTATGATTGTGATTGTATGATTGTGATTGTATGATAGTAATTGTATGATTGTGATCGTATGATTGTGATTCTATGATTGCGATCGTATGATTGTGATCGTATGATTGTGATTGTATGATTGTGATTGTATGATAGTAATTGTGTGATTGTGATCGTATGATTGTGATTGTATGATTGTGATTGTATGATCATGATAGTATGATTGTGACTGTATGATTGTGATTGCATGATTGTGATTGTATGGTAGTAATTGTATGATTGTGATTGTATGATTCTGATTGTATGATTGTGATTGTATGATTGTGATTGTATGCTTGTGATTGTATGATTGTGATTGTATGATTGTGATTGTATGATTTTTATTGTACGATTGTGATTGTATGATTGTGATTGTATGAATGTGATTGCATGATTGTGATTGCATGATTGTGATTGTATGTTTGTGATTATATGATTATCATTGTATGATGATGATTGCATGAATGTGATTGTATAGTTGTGATTGTATGATTGTGAATGCATGATTGTAATTGTATAGTTGTGATTGTATGATTCTGATTGTATGCTTGTGATTGTATGATTGTGATTGTATGGTTGTGATTGTATGATTGTGATTGTATGATCGTGATTGTACGATTGTGATTGTATGCTTGTGATTGTATGATTGTGATTGTATGCTTGTGATTGTATGAATGTGATTGTATGATTGTTTTTGTATGATTGTGATCGTACGATTGTGATCGTGTGATTGTGATCGTATGGTTGTGATCGCATGATTGTGATCGTATGATTGTGATCGTATGATTGTGATCGTATGATTGTGATCGTATGATTGTGATCGTATGATTGTGATCGTATGATTGTGATTGTATGATTGTGATTGTATGATTGTGACTGTATGATTGTGATTGTATGATGGCGACTGTATTATTGTGATTGTATGATTGTGATTGTATGTTTGTGATTGTATGATTGTGATTGTATCGTTGTGATTGTATGGTTGTGATTGTATGATCGTGATTGTACGATTGTGATTGTATGCTTGTGATTGTATGATTGTGATTGTATGGTTGTGATTGTATGAATGTGATTGTATGATTGTTTTTGTATGATTGTTTTTGTATGATTGTGATCGCATGGTTGTGATCGTATGGTTGTGATCGCATGATTGTGATCGTATGATTGTGATCGCATGATTGTGATCGTATGATTGTGATCGTATGATTGTGATTGTATGATTGTGATTGTATGATTGTGATAGTATAATTGTGATTGTATGATGGCGACTGTATTATTGTGATTGTATGATTGTGATTGTATGTTTGTGATTGTATGATTGTGATTGTATGCTTGTGATTGTATGATTGTGATTGTATGATTCTGATTGTTTGATTGTGATTGTATGATTGTGATTCTATGATTGTGATTGTATGATTGTGATTGTATGATTGTGATTGTATGATCGTGATTGTACGATTGTGATTGTATGCTTGTGATTGTATGATTGTGATTGTATGATTGTGATTGTATGATTGTGATTGTATGATTGTGATTGTATGATCGTGATTGTACGATTGTGATTGTATGCTTGTGATTGTATGATTGTGATTGTATGATTGTGATTGTATGATTTTTATTGTACGATTGTGATTGTATGAATGTGATTGCATGATTGTGATTGCATGATTGTGATTGTATGTTTGTGATTATATGGTTATCATTGTATGATGATGATTGCATGAATGTGATTGTATAGTTGTGATTGTATGATTGTGAATGCATGATTGTAATTGTATAGTTGTGATTGTATGATTCTGATTGTATGCTTGTGATTGTATGATTGTGATTGTATGGTTGTGATTGTATGATTGTGATTTTATGATCGTGATTGTACGATTGTGATTGTATGCTTGTGATTGTATGATTGTGATTGTATGATTGTGATTGTATGATTGTGATTGTATGATTGTGATTGTATGCTTGTGACTGTATTGTTGTCATCGTATGATTGTGATCGTATGATTGTGATCGTATGACTGTGATTGTATGATTGTGATTGTATGATTTTGATTGTATGATTGTGATTGTATGATGATGATAGTATGATTGTGATTGTATGATTGTGGTTGCATGATTGTGATTGTATGATAGTAATTGTATGATTGTGATTGTATGATTCTGATTGTTTGATTGTGATTGTATGATTGTGATTGTATGCTTGTGATTGTATGATTGTGATTGTATGGTTGTGATTGTATGAATGTGATTGTATGATTGTTTTTGTATGATTGTGATCGTAAGATTGTGATCGTATGGTTGTGATCACATGATTGTGATCGTATGATTGTGATCGTATGATTGTGATCGTATGATTGTGATTGTATGATTGTGATTGTATGATTGTGATAGTATGATTGTGATTGTACGATTGTGAATGTATGATTGTGATTGCATGATTGTGATTGTATAGTTGTGATTGTGTAACTTCGATCGTATGATAGTGATCTTATAATTGTTATAGTATGATCTTGATTGTATGATTGCGATTGTATGATTGTGATTGTAGGAATGTGATGATATGATTGTAATAGTGTGATTGTGATTGTACGATTGTGAATGTATGATTGTGATTGTATGATTGTATTGCCTGATTGTGACTTTATGATTGTGATCGTATGATTGTGATTGTATGATTGTGATTGTATGATTGTGATAGTATGATTGTGATTGTATGATGGCGACTGTATTATTGTGATTGTATGATTGTGATTGTATTTTTGTGATTGTATGATTGGGATTGTATGATTGTGATTGTATGATTGTGATTCTATGATTGTGATTGTATGATTGTGATTGTATGATTTTTATTGTACGATTGTGATTGTATGATTGTGATTGTATGAATGTGATTGCATGATTGTGATTGTATGTTTGTGATTATATGATTATCATTGTATGTTTGTGATTATATGATTATCATTGTGTGATGATGATTGCATGAATGTGATTGTATAGTTGTGATTGTATGATTGTGAATGCATGATTGTAATTGTATAGTTGTGATTGTATGATTCTGATTGTATGCTTGTGATTGTATGATTGTGATTGTATGGTTGTGATTTTATGATTGTGATTGTATGATCGTGATTGTACGATTGTGATTGTATGCTTGTGATTGTATGATTGTGATTGTATGATTGTGATTGTATGATTGTGATTGTATGATTGTGATTGCATGACTGTGATTGTATGATTGTGATTGTATGATTTTTATTGTACGATTGTGATTGTATGATTGTGATTGTATGAATGTGATTGCATGATTGATATTGCATGATTGTGATTGTATGTTTGTGATTATATGATTATCATTGTATGACGATGATTGCATGAATGTGATTGTATAGTTGTGATTGTATGATTGTGAATGCATGATTGTAATTGTATAGTTGTGATTGTATGATTCTGATTGTATGCTTGTGATTGTATGATTGTGATTGCATGGTTGTGATTGTATGATTGTGATTGTATGATCGTGATTGTATGCTTGTGATTGTATGATTGTGATTGTATGATTGTGATTGTATGATTGTGATTGTATGATTGTGATTGTATGCTTGTGACTGTATTGTTGTGATCGTATGATTGTGATCGTATGATTGTGATCGTATGACTGTGATTGTATGATTGTGATTGCATGATTTTGATTGTATGATTGTGATTGTATGATGATGATAGTATGATTGTGATTGTATGATTGTGGTTGCATGATTGTGATTGTATGATAGTAATTGTATGATTGTGATTGTATGATTCTGATTGTTTGATTGTGATTGTATGATTGTGATTGTATGCTTGTGATTGTATGATTGTGATTGTATGGTTGTGATTGTATGAATGTGATTGTATGATTGTTTTTGTATGATTGTGATCGTAAGATTGTGATCGCATGGTTGTGATCACATGATTGTGACTGTATTGTTGTGATCGTATGATTGTGATCGTATGATTGTGATTGTATGATTGTGATTGTATGATTGTGATAGTATGATTGTGATTGTATGATTGTGAATGTATGATTGTGATTGCATGATTGTGATTGTATAGTTGTGATTGTGTAACTTCGATCGTATGATAGTGATCTTATCATTGTTATAGTATGATCTTGATTGTATGATTGCGATTGTATGATTGTGATTGTAGGAATGTGATGATATGATTGTAATAGTGTGATTGTGATTGTACGATTGTGAATGTATGATTGTGATTGTATGATTGTATTGCCTGATTGTGACTTTATGATTGTGATCGTATGATTGTGATTGTATGATTGTGATTGTATGATTGTGATTGTATGATTTTTATTGTACGATTGTGATTGTATGATTGTGATTGTATGAATGTGATTGCATGATTGTGATTGTATGTTTGTGATTATATGATTATCATTGTATGTTTGCGATTATATGATTATCATTGTGTGATGATGATTGCATGAATGTGATTGTATAGTTGTGATTGTATGATTGTGAATGCATGATTGTAATTGTATAGTTGTGATTGTATGATTCTGATTGTATGCTTGTGATTGTATGATTGTGATTGTATGGTTGTGATTTTATGATTGTGATTGTATGATCGTGATTGTACGATTGTGATTGTATGCTTGTGATTGTATGATTGTGATTGTATGATTGTGATTGTATGATTGTGATTGTATGATTGTGATTGTATGATTGTGATTGCATGACTGTGATTGTATGATTGTGATTGTATGATTTTTATTGTACGATTGTGATTGTATGATTGTGATTGTATGAATGTGATTGCATGATTGATATTGCATGATTGTGATTGTATGTTTGTGATTATATGATTATCATTGTATGACGATGATTGCATGAATGTGATTGTATAGTTGTGATTGTATGATTGTGAATGCATGATTGTAATTGTATAGTTGTGATTGTATGATTCTGATTGTATGCTTGTGATTGTATGATTGTGATTGCATGGTTGTGATTGTATGATTGTGATTGTATGATCGTGATTGTATGCTTGTGATTGTATGATTGTGATCGTATGATTGTGATTGTATGATTGTGATTGTATGATTGTGATAGTATGATTGTGATTGTATGATGGCGACTGTATTATTGTGATTGTATGATTGTGATTGTATGTTTGTGATAGTATGATTGTGATTGTATGATTGTGATTGTATTATTGTGATTGTATGATTGTGATTGTATGATTGTGATTGTATGATTGTGATTGTATGATTTTTATTGTACGATTGTGATTGTATGATTGTGATTGTATGAATGTGATTGCATGATTGTGATTGCATGATTGTGATTGCATGATTGTGATTGCATGATTGTGATTGTATGTTTGTGATTATATGATTATCATTGTATGATGATGATTGCATGAATGTCATTGTATAGTTGTGATTGTATGATTGTGAATGCATGATTGCAATTGTATAGTTGTGATTGTATGATTCTGATTGCATGCTTGTGATTGTATGATTGTGATTGTATGGTTGTGATTGTTTGATTGTGATTGTATGATCGTGATTGTACGATTGCGATTGTATGCTTGTGATTGTATGCTTGTGATTGTATGATTGTGATTGTATGGTTGTGATTGCATGAATGTGATTGTATGATTGTTTTTGTATGATTGTGATCGTATGATTGTGATCGTATGATTGTGATCGTATGGTTGTGATCGCATGATTGTGATCGTATGATTGTGATCGTATGATTGTGATTGTATGATTGTGATTGTATGATTGTGATAGTATGATTGTGATTGTATGATGGCGACTGTATTATTGTGATTGTATGATTGTGATTGTTTGTTTGTGATTGTATGATTGTGATTGTATGATTGTGATTGTATGATTGTGATTCTATGATTGCGATCGTATGATTGTGATCGTATGATTGTGATTGTATGATTGTGATTGTATGATAGTAATTGTGTGATTGTGATCGTATGATTGTGATTGTATGATTGTGATTGTATGATTGTGATTGTATGATTTTTATTGTACGATTGTGATTGTATGATTGTGATTGTATGAATGTGATTGCATGATTGTGATTGTATGTTTGTGATTATATGATTATCATTGTATGTTTGCGATTATATGATTATCATTGTGTGATGATGATTGCATGAATGTGATTGTATAGTTGTGATTGTATGATTGTGAATGCATGATTGTAATTGTATAGTTGTGATTGTATGATTCTGATTGTATGCTTGTGATTGTATGATTGTGATTGTATGGTTGTGATTTTATGATTGTGATTGTATGATCGTGATTGTACGATTGTGATTGTATGCTTGTGATTGTATGATTGTGATTGTATGATTGTGATTGTATGATTGTGATTGTATGATTGTGATTGTATGATTGTGATTGCATGACTGTGATTGTATGATTGTGATTGTATGATTTTTATTGTACGATTGTGATTGTATGATTGTGATTGTATGAATGTGATTGCATGATTGATATTGCATGATTGTGATTGTATGTTTGTGATTATATGATTATCATTGTATGACGATGATTGCATGAATGTGATTGTATAGTTGTGATTGTATGATTGTGAATGCATGATTGTAATTGTATAGTTGTGATTGTATGATTCTGATTGTATGCTTGTGATTGTATGATTGTGATTGCATGGTTGTGATTGTATGATTGTGATTGTATGATCGTGATTGTATGCTTGTGATTGTATGATTGTGATCGTATGATTGTGATTGTATGATTGTGATTGTATGATTGTGATAGTATGATTGTGATTGTATGATGGCGACTGTATTATTGTGATTGTATGATTGTGATTGTATGTTTGTGATAGTATGATTGTGATTGTATGATTGTGATTGTATTATTGTGATTGTATGATTGTGATTGTATGATTGTGATTGTATGATTGTGATTGTATGATTTTTATTGTACGATTGTGATTGTATGATTGTGATTGTATGAATGTGATTGCATGATTGTGATTGCATGATTGTGATTGCATGATTGTGATTGCATGATTGTGATTGTATGTTTGTGATTATATGATTATCATTGTATGATGATGATTGCATGAATGTCATTGTATAGTTGTGATTGTATGATTGTGAATGCATGATTGCAATTGTATAGTTGTGATTGTATGATTCTGATTGCATGCTTGTGATTGTATGATTGTGATTGTATGGTTGTGATTGTTTGATTGTGATTGTATGATCGTGATTGTACGATTGCGATTGTATGCTTGTGATTGTATGCTTGTGATTGTATGATTGTGATTGTATGGTTGTGATTGCATGAATGTGATTGTATGATTGTTTTTGTATGATTGTGATCGTATGATTGTGATCGTATGATTGTGATCGTATGGTTGTGATCGCATGATTGTGATCGTATGATTGTGATCGTATGATTGTGATTGTATGATTGTGATTGTATGATTGTGATAGTATGATTGTGATTGTATGATGGCGACTGTATTATTGTGATTGTATGATTGTGATTGTTTGTTTGTGATTGTATGATTGTGATTGTATGATTGTGATTGTATGATTGTGATTCTATGATTGCGATCGTATGATTGTGATCGTATGATTGTGATTGTATGATTGTGATTGTATGATAGTAATTGTGTGATTGTGATCGTATGATTGTGATTGTATGATTGTGATTGTATGATTGTGATAGTATGATTGTGATTGTATGATGGCGACTGTATTACTGTGATTGTATGATTGTGATTGTATGTTTGTGATTGTATGACTGTGATTGTATGATTGTGATTGTATGATTGTGATTGTATGATTGTGATTGTATGATTGTGATTGTATGATTTTTATTGTACGATTGTGATTGTATGATTGTGATTGTATGAATGTGATTGCATGATTGTGATTGCATGATTGTGATTGTATGTTTGTGATTATATGATTATCATTGTATGATGATGATTGCATGAATGTGATTGTATAGTTGTGATTGTATGATTGTGAATGCATGATTGTAATTGTATAGTTGTGATTGTATGATTCTGATTGTATGCTTGTGATTGTATGATTGTGATTGTATCGTTGTGATTGTATGATTGTGATTGTATGATCGTGATTGTACGATTGTGATTGTATGCTTGTGATTGTATGATTGTGATTGTATGCTTGTGATTGTATGAATGTGATTGTATGATTGTTTTTGTATGATTGTGATCGTACGATTGTGATCGTGTGATTGTGATCGTATGGTTGTGATCGCATGATTGTGATCGTATGATTGTGATCGTATGATTGTGATCGTATGATTGTGATTGTATGATTGTGATTGTATGATTGTGATAGTATGATTGTGATTGTATGATGGCGACTGTATTATTGTGATTGTATGATTGTGATTGTATGTTTGTGATTGTATGATTGGGATTGTATGATTGTGATTGTATGATTGTGATTGTATGATTGTGATTGTATGATTTTTATTGTACGATTGTGATTGTATGATTGTGATTGTATGAATGTGATTGCATGATTGTGATTGTATGTTTGTGATTATATGATTATCATTGTATGTTTGCGATTATATGATTATCATTGTGTGATGATGATTGCATGAATGTGATTGTATAGTTGTGATTGTATGATTGTGAATGCATGATTGTAATTGTATAGTTGTGATTGTATGATTCTGATTGTATGCTTGTGATTGTATGATTGTGATTGTATGGTTGTGATTTTATGATTGTGATTGTATGATCGTGATTGTACGATTGTGATTGTATGCTTGTGATTGTATGATTGTGATTGTATGATTGTGATTGTATGATTGTGATTGTATGATTGTGATTGTATGATTGTGATTGCATGACTGTGATTGTATGATTGTGATTGTATGATTTTTATTGTACGATTGTGATTGTATGATTGTGATTGTATGAATGTGATTGCATGATTGATATTGCATGATTGTGATTGTATGTTTGTGATTATATGATTATCATTGTATGACGATGATTGCATGAATGTGATTGTATAGTTGTGATTGCATGATTGTGAATGCATGATTGTAATTGTATAGTTGTGATTGTATGATTCTGATTGTATGCTTGTGATTGTATGATTGTGATTGTATGGTTGTGATTGTATGATTGTGATTGTATGATCGTGATTGTACGATTGTGATTGTATGCTTGTGATTGTATGATTGTGATTGTATGCTTGTGATTGTATGAATGTGATTGTATGATTGTTTTTGTATGATTGTGATCGTACGATTGTGATCGTGTGATTGTGATCGTATGGTTGTGATCGCATGATTGTGATCGTATGATTGTGATCGTATGATTGTGATCGCGTGATTGTGATTGTATGATTGTGATTGTATGATTGTGATAGTATGATTGTGATTGTATGATGGCGACTGTATTATTGTGATTGTATGATTGTGATTGTATGTTTGTGATTGTATTACTGTGATTGTATGATTGTGATTGTATGTTTGTGATTGTATGACTGTGATTGTATGATTGTGATTGTATGATTGTGATTGTATGATTGTGATTGTATGATTGTGATTGTATGATTTTTATTGTACGATTGTGATTGTATGATTGTGATTGTATGAATGTGATTGCATGATTGTGATTGCATGATTGTGATTGTATGTTTGTGATTATATGATTATCATTGTATGATGATGATTGCATGAATGTGATTGTATAGTTGTGATTGTATGATTGTGAATGCATGATTGTAATTGTATAGTTGTGATTGTATGATTCTGATTGTATGCTTGTGATTGTATGATCGTGATTGTACGATTGTGATTGTATGCTTGTGATTGTATGATTGTGATTGTATGGTTGTGATTGTACGAATGTGATTGTATGATAGTTTTTGTATGATTGTGATCGTATGATTGTGATCGTATGATTGTGATCGTATGGTTGTGATCGCATGATTGTGATCGTATGATTGTGATCGTATGATTGTGATCGCGTGATTGTGATCGTATGATTGTGATTGTATGATTGTGATTGTATGATTGTGACTGTATGATTGTGATTGTATGATGGCGACTGTATTATTGTGATTGTATGATTGTGATTGTATGTTTGTGATTGTATGATTGTGATTGTATCGTTGTGATTGTATGGTTGTGATTGTATGATCGTGATTGTACGATTGTGATTGTATGCTTGTGATTGTATGATTGTGATTGTATGGTTGTGATTGTATGAATGTGATTGTATGATTGTTTTTGTATGATTGTTTTTGTATGATTGTGATCGCATGGTTGTGATCGTATGGTTGTGATCGCATGATTGTGATCGTATGATTGTGATCGTATGATTGTGATTGTATGATTGTGATTGTATGATTGTGATAGTATGATTGTGATTGTATGATGGCGACTGTATTATTGTGATTGTATGATTGTGATTGTATGTTTGTGATTGTATGATTGTGATTGTATGCTTGTGATTGTATGATTGTGATTGTATGGTTGTGATTGTATGAATGTGATTGTATGATTGTTTTTGTATGATTGTGATCGTAAGATTGTGATCGTATGGTTGTGATCGCATGATTGTGATCGTATGATTGTGATTGTATGATTGTGATTGTATGATTGTGATTGTATGATCGTGATTGTACGATTGTGATTTTATGCTTGTGATTGTATGATTGTGATTGTATGGTTGTGATTGCATGAATGTGATTGTATGATTGTTTTTGTATGATTGTGATCGTATGATGGCGACTGTATTATTGTGATTGTATGATTGTGATTGTATGTTTGTGACTGTATGATTGTGATTCTATGATTGTGATCGTATGGTTGTGATCGTATGATTGTGATTGTATGATTGTGATTGTATGATTGTGATTGTATGATTGTGATAGTATGATTGTGATTGTATGATTGTGAATGTATGATTGTGATTGCATGATTGTGATTGTATGATTCTGATTGTTTGATTGTG
Source organism: Megachile rotundata (assembly GCF_050947335.1). Lineage (NCBI taxonomy): Eukaryota > Metazoa > Arthropoda > Insecta > Hymenoptera > Megachilidae > Megachile > Megachile rotundata. The sequence continues at coordinate 2,138,993 of NC_134987.1, read as the reverse complement.
ATTGTATGATTGTGATTCTATGATTGTGATTGTATGATTGTGATTGTATGATTGTGATTGTATGATCGTGATTGTACGATTGTGATTGTATGCTTGTGATTGTATGATTGTGATTGTATGATTGTGATTGTATGATTGTGATTGTATGATTGTGATCGTATGATCGTGATTGTACGATTGTGATTGTATGCTTGTGATTGTATGATTGTGATTGTATGATTGTGATTGTATGATTTTTATTGTACGATTGTGATTGTATGAATGTGATTGCATGATTGTGATTGCATGATTGTGATTGTATGTTTGTGATTATATGGTTATCATTGTATGATGATGATTGCATGAATGTGATTGTATAGTTGTGATTGTATGATTGTGAATGCATGATTGTAATTGTATAGTTGTGATTGTATGATTCTGATTGTATGCTTGTGATTGTATGATTGTGATTGTATGGTTGTGATTGTATGATTGTGATTGTATGATCGTGATTGTACGATTGTGATTGTATGCTTGTGATTGTATGATTGTGATTGTATGATTGTGATTGTATGATTGTGATTGTATGCTTGTGACTGTATTGTTGTCATCGTATGATTGTGATCGTATGATTGTGATCGTATGACTGTGATTGTATGATTGTGATTGTATGATTTTGATTGTATGATTGTGATTGTATGATGATGATAGTATGATTGTGATTGTATGATTGTGGTTGCATGATTGTGATTGTATGATAGTAATTGTATGATTGTGATTGTATGATTCTGATTGTTTGATTGTGATTGTATGATTGTGATTGTATGCTTGTGATTGTATGATTGTGATTGTATGGTTGTGATTGTATGAATGTGCTTGTATGATTGTTTTTGTATGATTGTGATCGTAAGATTGTGATCGTATGGTTGTGATCACATGATTGTGATCGTATGATTGTGATCGTATGATTGTGAGCGTATGATTGTGATTGTATGATTGTGATTGTATGATTGTGATAGTATGATTGTGATTGTACGATTGTGAATGTATGATTGTGATTGCATGATTGTGATTGTATAGTTGTGATTGTGTAACTTCGATCGTATGATAGTGATCTTATCATTGTTATAGTATGATCTTGATTGTATGATTGCGATTGTATGATTGTGATTGTAGGAATGTGATGATATGATTGTAATAGTGTGATTGTGATTGTACGATTGTGAATGTATGATTGTGATTGTATGATTGTATTGCCTGATTGTGACTTTATGATTGTGATCGTATGATTGTGATTGTATGATTGTGATTGTATGATTGTGATAGTATGATTGTGATTGTATGATGGCGACTGTATTATTGTGATTGTATGATTGTGATTGTATGTTTGTGATTGTATGATTGGGATTGTATGATTGTGATTGTATGATTGTGATTCTATGATTGTGATTGTATGATTGTGATTGTATGATTTTTATTGTACGATTGTGATTGTATGATTGTGATTGTATGAATGTGATTGCATGATTGTGATTGTATGTTTGTGATTATATGATTATGATTGTATGTTTGTGATTATATGATTATCATTGTGTGATGATGATTGCATGAATGTGATTGTATAGTTGTGATTGTATGATTGTGAATGCATGATTGTAATTGTATAGTTGTGATTGTATGATTCTGATTGTATGCTTGTGATTGTATGATTGTGATTGTATGGTTGTGATTTTATGATTGTGATTGTATGATCGTGATTGTACGATTGTGATTGTATGCTTGTGATTGTATGATTGTGATTGTATGATTGTGATTGTATGATTGTGATTGTATGATTGTGATTGCATGACTGTGATTGTATGATTGTGATTGTATGATTTTTATTGTACGATTGTGATTGTATGATTGTGATTGTATGAATGTGATTGCATGATTGATATTGCATGATTGTGATTGTATGTTTGTGATTATATGATTATCATTGTATGACGATGATTGCATGAATGTGATTGTATAGTTGTGATTGTATGATTGTGAATGCATGATTGTAATTGTATAGTTGTGATTGTATGATTCTGATTGTATGCTTGTGATTGTATGATTGTGATTGCATGGTTGTGATTGTATGATTGTGATTGTATGATCGTGATTGTATGCTTGTGATTGTATGATTGTGATTGTATGATTGTGATTGTATGATTGTGATTGTATGATTGTGATTGTATGCTTGTGACTGTATTGTTGTGATCGTATGATTGTGATCGTATGATTGTGATCGTATGACTGTGATTGTATGATTGTGATTGCATGATTTTGATTGTATGATTGTGATTGTATGATGATGATAGTATGATTGTGATTGTATGATTGTCGTTGCATGATTGTGATTGTATGATAGTAATTGTATGATTGTGATTGTATGATTCTGATTGTTTGATTGTGATTGTATGATTGTGATTGTATGCTTGTGATTGTATGATTGTGATTGTATGGTTGTGACTGTATGAATGTGATTGTATGATTGTTTTTGTATGATTGTGATCGTAAGATTGTGATCGCATGGTTGTGATCACATGATTGTGACTGTATTGTTGTGATCGTATGATTGTGATCGTATGATTGTGATTGTATGATTGTGATTGTATGATTGTGATAGTATGATTGTGATTGTATGATTGTGAATGTATGATTGTGATTGCATGATTGTGATTGTATAGTTGTGATTGTGTAACTTCGATCGTATGATAGTGATCTTATCATTGTTATAGTATGATCTTGATTGTATGATTGCGATTGTATGATTGTGATTGTAGGAATGTGATGATATGATTGTAATAGTGTGATTGTGATTGTACGATTGTGAATGTATGATTGTGATTGTATGATTGTATTGCCTGATTGTGATTGTATGATTTTTATTGTACGATTGTGATTGTATGATTGTGATTGTATGAATGTGATTGCATGATTGTGATTGCATGATTGTGATTGTATGTTTGTGATTATATGATTATCATTGTATGATGATGATTGCATGAATGTGATTGTATAGTTGTGATTGTATGATTGTGATTGTATGATTGTGATTGTATGATTTTTATTGTACGATTGTGATTGTATGATTGTGATTGTATGAATGTGATTGCATGATTGTGATTGTATGTTTGTGATTATATGATTATGATTGTATGTTTGTGATTATATGATTATCATTGTGTGATGATGATTGCATGAATGTGATTGTATAGTTGTGATTGTATGATTGTGAATGCATGATTGTAATTGTATAGTTGTGATTGTATGATTCTGATTGTATGCTTGTGATTGTATGATTGTGATTGTATGGTTGTGATTTTATGATTGTGATTGTATGATCGTGATTGTACGATTGTGATTGTATGCTTGTGATTGTATGATTGTGATTGTATGATTGTGATTGTATGATTGTGATTGTATGATTGTGATTGCATGACTGTGATTGTATGATTGTGATTGTATGATTTTTATTGTACGATTGTGATTGTATGATTGTGATTGTATGAATGTGATTGCATGATTGATATTGCATGATTGTGATTGTATGTTTGTGATTATATGATTATCATTGTATGACGATGATTGCATGAATGTGATTGTATAGTTGTGATTGTATGATTGTGAATGCATGATTGTAATTGTATAGTTGTGATTGTATGATTCTGATTGTATGCTTGTGATTGTATGATTGTGATTGCATGGTTGTGATTGTATGATTGTGATTGTATGATCGTGATTGTATGCTTGTGATTGTATGATTGTGATTGTATGATTGTGATTGTATGATTGTGATTGTATGATTGTGATTGTATGCTTGTGACTGTATTGTTGTGATCGTATGATTGTGATCGTATGATTGTGATCGTATGACTGTGATTGTATGATTGTGATTGCATGATTTTGATTGTATGATTGTGATTGTATGATGATGATAGTATGATTGTGATTGTATGATTGTCGTTGCATGATTGTGATTGTATGATAGTAATTGTATGATTGTGATTGTATGATTCTGATTGTTTGATTGTGATTGTATGATTGTGATTGTATGCTTGTGATTGTATGATTGTGATTGTATGGTTGTGACTGTATGAATGTGATTGTATGATTGTTTTTGTATGATTGTGATCGTAAGATTGTGATCGCATGGTTGTGATCACATGATTGTGACTGTATTGTTGTGATCGTATGATTGTGATCGTATGATTGTGATTGTATGATTGTGATTGTATGATTGTGATAGTATGATTGTGATTGTATGATTGTGAATGTATGATTGTGATTGCATGATTGTGATTGTATAGTTGTGATTGTGTAACTTCGATCGTATGATAGTGATCTTATCATTGTTATAGTATGATCTTGATTGTATGATTGCGATTGTATGATTGTGATTGTAGGAATGTGATGATATGATTGTAATAGTGTGATTGTGATTGTACGATTGTGAATGTATGATTGTGATTGTATGATTGTATTGCCTGATTGTGACTTTATGATTGTGATCGTATGATTGTGATTGTATGATTGTGATTGTATGATTGTGATTGTATGATTTTTATTGTACGATTGTGATTGTATGATTGTGATTGTATGAATGTGATTGCATGATTGTGATTGTATGTTTGTGATTATATGATTATCATTGTATGTTTGCGATTATATGATTATCATTGTGTGATGATGATTGCATGAATGTGATTGTATAGTTGTGATTGTATGATTGTGAATGCATGATTGTAATTGTATAGTTGTGATTGTATGATTCTGATTGTATGCTTGTGATTGTATGATTGTGATTGTATGGTTGTGATTTTATGATTGTGATTGTATGATCGTGATTGTACGATTGTGATTGTATGCTTGTGATTGTATGATTGTGATTGTATGATTGTGATTGTATGATTGTGATTGTATGATTGTGATTGTATGATTGTGATTGTATGATTGTGATTGCATGACTGTGATTGTATGATTGTGATTGTATGATTTTTATTGTACGATTGTGATTGTATGATTGTGATTGTATGAATGTGATTGCATGATTGATATTGCATGATTGTGATTGTATGTTTGTGATTATATGATTATCATTGTATGACGATGATTGCATGAATGTGATTGTATAGTTGTGATTGTATGATTGTGAATGCATGATTGTAATTGTATAGTTGTGATTGTATGATTCTGATTGTATGCTTGTGATTGTATGATTGTGATTGCATGGTTGTGATTGTATGATTGTGATTGTATGATCGTGATTGTATGCTTGTGATTGTATGATTGTGATCGTATGATTGTGATTGTATGATTGTGATTGTATGATTGTGATAGTATGATTGTGATTGTATGAGGGCGACTGTATTATTGTGATTGTATGATTGTGATTGTATGATTGTGACTGTATGATTGTGATTGTATGATTGTGATTGTATGATGGCGACTGTATTATTGTGATTGTATGATTGTGATTGTATGTTTGTGATTGTATGATTGTGATTGTATCGTTGTGATTGTATGGTTGTGATTGTATGATCGTGATTGTACGATTGTGATTGTATGCTTGTGATTGTCTGATTGTGATTGTATGGTTGTGATTGTATGAATGTGATTGTATGATTGTTTTTGTATGATTGTTTTTGTATGATTGTGATCGCATGGTTGTGATCGTATGGTTGTGATCGCATGATTGTGATCGTATGATTGTGATCGTATGATTGTGATCGTATGATTGTGATTGTATGATTGTGATAGTATGATTGTGATTGTATGATGGCGACTGTATTATTGTGATTGTATGATTGTGATTGTATGTTTGTGATTGTATGATTGTGATTGTATGCTTGTGATTGTATGATTGTGATTGTATGGTTGTGATTGTATGAATGTGATTGTATGATTGTTTTTGTATGATTGTGATCGTAAGATTGTGATCGTATGGTTGTGATCGCATGATTGTGATCGTATGATTGTGATTGTATGATTGTGATTGTATGATTGTGATTGTATGATCGTGATTGTACGATTGTGATTGTATGCTTGTGATTGTATGATTGTGATTGTATGGTTGTGATTGCATGAATGTGATTGTATGATTGTTTTTGTATGATTGTGATCGTATGATGGCGACTGTATTATTGTGATTGTATGATTGTGATTGTATGTTTGTGACTGTATGATTGTGATTCTATGATTGTGATCGTATGGTTGTGATCGTATGATTGTGATTGTATGATTGTGATTGTATGATTGTGATTGTATGATTGTGATAGTATGATTGTGATTGTATGATTGTGAATGTATGATTGTGATTGCATGATTGTGATTGTATGATTCTGATTGTTTGATTGTGATTGTATGATTGTGATTCTATGATTGTGATTGTATGATTGTGATTGTATGATTGTGATTGTATGATCGTGATTGTACGATTGTGATTGTATGCTTGTGATTGTATGATTGTGATTGTATGATTGTGATTGTATGATTGTGATTGTATGATTGTGGTTGTATGATCGTGATTGGACGATTGTGATTGTATGCTTGTGATTGTATGATTGTGATTGTATGATTGTGATTGTATGATTTTTATTGTACGATTGTGATTGTATGAATGTGATTGCATGATTGTGATTGCATGATTGTGATTGTATGTTTGTGATTATATGATTATCATTGTATGATGATGATTGCATGAATGTGATTGTATAGTTGTGATTGTATGATTGTGAATGCATGATTGTAATTGTATAGTTGTGATTGTATGATTCTGATTGTATGCTTGTGATTGTATGATTGTGATTGTATGGTTGTGATTGTATGATTGTGATTGTATGATCGTGATTGTACGATTGTGATTGTATGCTTGTGATTGTATGATTGTGATTGTATGATTGTGATTGTATGATTGTGATTGTATGATTGTGATTGTATGCTTGTGACTGTATTGTTGTGATCGTATGATTGTGATCGTATGATTGTGATCGTATGACTGTGATTGTATGATTGTGATTGTATGATTTTGATTGTATGATTGTGATTGTATGATGATGATAGTATGATTGTGATTGTATGATTGTGGTTGCATGATTGTGATTGTATGATAGTAATTGTATGATTGTGATTGTATGATTCTGATTGTTTGATTGTGATTGTATGATTGTGATTGTATGCTTGTGATTGTATGATTGTGATTGTATGGTTGTGATTGTATGAATGTGATTGTATGATTGTTTTTGTATGATTGTGATCGTAAGATTGTGATCGTATGGTTGTGATCACATGATTGTGATCGTATGATTGTGATCGTATGATTGTGATCGTATGATTGTGATTGTATGATTGTGATTGTATGATTGTGATAGTATGATTGTGATTGTATGATTGTGAATGTATGATTGTGATTGCATGATTGTGATTGTATAGTTGTGATTGTGTAACTTCGATCGAATGATAGTGATCTTATCATTGTTATAGTATGATCTTGATTGTATGATTGCGATTGTATGATTGTGATTGTAGGAATGTGATGATATGATTGTAATAGTGTGATTGTGATTGTACGATTGTGAATGTATGATTGTGATTGTATGATTGTATTGCCTGATTTTGACTTTATGATTGTGATCGTATGATTGTGATTGTATGATTGTGATTGTATGATTGTGATAGTATGATTGTGATTGTATGATGGCGACTGTATTATTGTGATTGTATGATTGTGATTGTATGTTTGTGATTGTATGATTGGGATTGTATGATTGTGATTGTATGATTGTGATTCTATGATTGTGATTGTATGATTGTGATTGTATGATTTTTATTGTACGATTGTGATTGTATGATTGTGATTGTATGAATGTGATTGCATGATTGTGATTGTATGTTTGTGATTATATGATTATCATTGTATGTTTGTGATTATATGATTATCATTGTGTGATGATGATTGCATGAATGTGATTGTATAGTTGTGATTGTATGATTGTGAATGCATGATTGTAATTGTATAGTTGTGATTGTATGATTCTGATTGTATGCTTGTGATTGTATGATTGTGATTGTATGGTTGTGATTTTATGATTGTGATTGTATGATCGTGATTGTACGATTGTGATTGTATGCTTGTGATTGTATGATTGTGATTGTATGATTGTGATTGTATGATTGTGATTGTATGATTGTGATTGCATGACTGTGATTGTATGATTGTGATTGTATGATTTTTATTGTACGATTGTGATTGTATGATTGTGATTGTATGAATGTGATTGCATGATTGATATTGCATGATTGTGATTGTATGTTTGTGATTATATGATTATCATTGTATGACGATGATTGCATGAATGTGATTGTATAGTTGTGATTGTATGATTGTGAATGCATGATTGTAATTGTATAGTTGTGATTGTATGATTCTGATTGTATGCTTGTGATTGTATGATTGTGATTGTATGATTGTGATTGTATGGTTGTGATTTTATGATTGTGATTGTATGATCGTGATTGTACGATTGTGATTGTATGCTTGTGATTGTATGATTGTGATTGTATGATTGTGATTGTATGATTGTGATTGTATGATTGTGATTGCATGACTGTGATTGTATGATTGTGATTGTATGATTTTTATTGTACGATTGTGATTGTATGATTGTGATTGTATGAATGTGATTGCATGATTGATATTGCATGATTGTGATTGTATGTTTGTGATTATATGATTATCATTGTATGACGATGATTGCATGAATGTGATTGTATAGTTGTGATTGTATGATTGTGAATGCATGATTGTAATTGTATAGTTGTGATTGTATGATTCTGATTGTATGCTTGTGATTGTATGATTGTGATTGCATGGTTGTGATTGTATGATTGTGATTGTATGATCGTGATTGTATGCTTGTGATTGTATGATTGTGATTGTATGATTGTGATTGTATGATTGTGATTGTATGATTGTGATTGTATGCTTGTGACTGTATTGTTGTGATCGTATGATTGTGATCGTATGATTGTGATCGTATGACTGTGATTGTATGATTGTGATTGCATGATTTTGATTGTATGATTGTGATTGTATGATGATGATAGTATGATTGTGATTGTATGATTGTCGTTGCATGATTGTGATTGTATGATAGTAATTGTATGATTGTGATTGTATGATTCTGATTGTTTGATTGTGATTGTATGATTGTGATTGTATGCTTGTGATTGTATGATTGTGATTGTATGGTTGTGACTGTATGAATGTGATTGTATGATTGTTTTTGTATGATTGTGATCGTAAGATTGTGATCGCATGGTTGTGATCACATGATTGTGACTGTATTGTTGTGATCGTATGATTGTGATCGTATGATTGTGATTGTATGATTGTGATTGTATGATTGTGATAGTATGATTGTGATTGTATGATTGTGAATGTATGATTGTGATTGCATGATTGTGATTGTATAGTTGTGATTGTGTAACTTCGATCGTATGATAGTGATCTTATCATTGTTATAGTATGATCTTGATTGTATGATTGCGATTGTATGATTGTGATTGTAGGAATGTGATGATATGATTGTAATAGTGTGATTGTGATTGTACGATTGTGAATGTATGATTGTGATTGTATGATTGTATTGCCTGATTGTGATTGTATGATTTTTATTGTACGATTGTGATTGTATGATTGTGATTGTATGAATGTGATTGCATGATTGTGATTGCATGATTGTGATTGTATGTTTGTGATTATATGATTATCATTGTATGATGATGATTGCATGAATGTGATTGTATAGTTGTGATTGTATGATTGTGATTGTATGATTGTGATTGTATGATTTTTATTGTACGATTGTGATTGTATGATTGTGATTGTATGAATGTGATTGCATGATTGTGATTGTATGTTTGTGATTATATGATTATGATTGTATGTTTGTGATTATATGATTATCATTGTGTGATGATGATTGCATGAATGTGATTGTATAGTTGTGATTGTATGATTGTGAATGCATGATTGTAATTGTATAGTTGTGATTGTATGATTCTGATTGTATGCTTGTGATTGTATGATTGTGATTGTATGGTTGTGATTTTATGATTGTGATTGTATGATCGTGATTGTACGATTGTGATTGTATGCTTGTGATTGTATGATTGTGATTGTATGATTGTGATTGTATGATTGTGATTGTATGATTGTGATTGCATGACTGTGATTGTATGATTGTGATTGTATGATTTTTATTGTACGATTGTGATTGTATGATTGTGATTGTATGAATGTGATTGCATGATTGATATTGCATGATTGTGATTGTATGTTTGTGATTATATGATTATCATTGTATGACGATGATTGCATGAATGTGATTGTATAGTTGTGATTGTATGATTGTGAATGCATGATTGTAATTGTATAGTTGTGATTGTATGATTCTGATTGTATGCTTGTGATTGTATGATTGTGATTGCATGGTTGTGATTGTATGATTGTGATTGTATGATCGTGATTGTATGCTTGTGATTGTATGATTGTGATTGTATGATTGTGATTGTATGATTGTGATTGTATGATTGTGATTGTATGCTTGTGACTGTATTGTTGTGATCGTATGATTGTGATCGTATGATTGTGATCGTATGACTGTGATTGTATGATTGTGATTGCATGATTTTGATTGTATGATTGTGATTGTATGATGATGATAGTATGATTGTGATTGTATGATTGTCGTTGCATGATTGTGATTGTATGATAGTAATTGTATGATTGTGATTGTATGATTCTGATTGTTTGATTGTGATTGTATGATTGTGATTGTATGCTTGTGATTGTATGATTGTGATTGTATGGTTGTGACTGTATGAATGTGATTGTATGATTGTTTTTGTATGATTGTGATCGTAAGATTGTGATCGCATGGTTGTGATCACATGATTGTGACTGTATTGTTGTGATCGTATGATTGTGATCGTATGATTGTGATTGTATGATTGTGATTGTATGATTGTGATAGTATGATTGTGATTGTATGATTGTGAATGTATGATTGTGATTGCATGATTGTGATTGTATAGTTGTGATTGTGTAACTTCGATCGTATGATAGTGATCTTATCATTGTTATAGTATGATCTTGATTGTATGATTGCGATTGTATGATTGTGATTGTAGGAATGTGATGATATGATTGTAATAGTGTGATTGTGATTGTACGATTGTGAATGTATGATTGTGATTGTATGATTGTATTGCCTGATTGTGACTTTATGATTGTGATCGTATGATTGTGATTGTATGATTGTGATTGTATGATTGTGATTGTATGATTTTTATTGTACGATTGTGATTGTATGATTGTGATTGTATGAATGTGATTGCATGATTGTGATTGTATGTTTGTGATTATATGATTATCATTGTATGTTTGCGATTATATGATTATCATTGTGTGATGATGATTGCATGAATGTGATTGTATAGTTGTGATTGTATGATTGTGAATGCATGATTGTAATTGTATAGTTGTGATTGTATGATTCTGATTGTATGCTTGTGATTGTATGATTGTGATTGTATGGTTGTGATTTTATGATTGTGATTGTATGATCGTGATTGTACGATTGTGATTGTATGCTTGTGATTGTATGATTGTGATTGTATGATTGTGATTGTATGATTGTGATTGTATGATTGTGATTGTATGATTGTGATTGTATGATTGTGATTGCATGACTGTGATTGTATGATTGTGATTGTATGATTTTTATTGTACGATTGTGATTGTATGATTGTGATTGTATGAATGTGATTGCATGATTGATATTGCATGATTGTGATTGTATGTTTGTGATTATATGATTATCATTGTATGACGATGATTGCATGAATGTGATTGTATAGTTGTGATTGTATGATTGTGAATGCATGATTGTAATTGTATAGTTGTGATTGTATGATTCTGATTGTATGCTTGTGATTGTATGATTGTGATTGCATGGTTGTGATTGTATGATTGTGATTGTATGATCGTGATTGTATGCTTGTGATTGTATGATTGTGATCGTATGATTGTGATTGTATGATTGTGATTGTATGATTGTGATAGTATGATTGTGATTGTATGAGGGCGACTGTATTATTGTGATTGTATGATTGTGATTGTATGATTGTGACTGTATGATTGTGATTGTATGATTGTGATTGTATGATGGCGACTGTATTATTGTGATTGTATGATTGTGATTGTATGTTTGTGATTGTATGATTGTGATTGTATCGTTGTGATTGTATGGTTGTGATTGTATGATCGTGATTGTACGATTGTGATTGTATGCTTGTGATTGTCTGATTGTGATTGTATGGTTGTGATTGTATGAATGTGATTGTATGATTGTTTTTGTATGATTGTTTTTGTATGATTGTGATCGCATGGTTGTGATCGTATGGTTGTGATCGCATGATTGTGATCGTATGATTGTGATCGTATGATTGTGATCGTATGATTGTGATTGTATGATTGTGATAGTATGATTGTGATTGTATGATGGCGACTGTATTATTGTGATTGTATGATTGTGATTGTATGTTTGTGATTGTATGATTGTGATTGTATGCTTGTGATTGTATGATTGTGATTGTATGGTTGTGATTGTATGAATGTGATTGTATGATTGTTTTTGTATGATTGTGATCGTAAGATTGTGATCGTATGGTTGTGATCGCATGATTGTGATCGTATGATTGTGATTGTATGATTGTGATTGTATGATTGTGATTGTATGATCGTGATTGTACGATTGTGATTGTATGCTTGTGATTGTATGATTGTGATTGTATGGTTGTGATTGCATGAATGTGATTGTATGATTGTTTTTGTATGATTGTGATCGTATGATGGCGACTGTATTATTGTGATTGTATGATTGTGATTGTATGTTTGTGACTGTATGATTGTGATTCTATGATTGTGATCGTATGGTTGTGATCGTATGATTGTGATTGTATGATTGTGATTGTATGATTGTGATTGTATGATTGTGATAGTATGATTGTGATTGTATGATTGTGAATGTATGATTGTGATTGCATGATTGTGATTGTATGATTCTGATTGTTTGATTGTGATTGTATGATTGTGATTCTATGATTGTGATTGTATGATTGTGATTGTATGATTGTGATTGTATGATCGTGATTGTACGATTGTGATTGTATGCTTGTGATTGTATGATTGTGATTGTATGATTGTGATTGTATGATTGTGATTGTATGATTGTGGTTGTATGATCGTGATTGGACGATTGTGATTGTATGCTTGTGATTGTATGATTGTGATTGTATGATTGTGATTGTATGATTTTTATTGTACGATTGTGATTGTATGAATGTGATTGCATGATTGTGATTGCATGATTGTGATTGTATGTTTGTGATTATATGATTATCATTGTATGATGATGATTGCATGAATGTGATTGTATAGTTGTGATTGTATGATTGTGAATGCATGATTGTAATTGTATAGTTGTGATTGTATGATTCTGATTGTATGCTTGTGATTGTATGATTGTGATTGTATGGTTGTGATTGTATGATTGTGATTGTATGATCGTGATTGTACGATTGTGATTGTATGCTTGTGATTGTATGATTGTGATTGTATGATTGTGATTGTATGATTGTGATTGTATGATTGTGATTGTATGCTTGTGACTGTATTGTTGTGATCGTATGATTGTGATCGTATGATTGTGATCGTATGACTGTGATTGTATGATTGTGATTGTATGATTTTGATTGTATGATTGTGATTGTATGATGATGATAGTATGATTGTGATTGTATGATTGTGGTTGCATGATTGTGATTGTATGATAGTAATTGTATGATTGTGATTGTATGATTCTGATTGTTTGATTGTGATTGTATGATTGTGATTGTATGCTTGTGATTGTATGATTGTGATTGTATGGTTGTGATTGTATGAATGTGATTGTATGATTGTTTTTGTATGATTGTGATCGTAAGATTGTGATCGTATGGTTGTGATCACATGATTGTGATCGTATGATTGTGATCGTATGATTGTGATCGTATGATTGTGATTGTATGATTGTGATTGTATGATTGTGATAGTATGATTGTGATTGTATGATTGTGAATGTATGATTGTGATTGCATGATTGTGATTGTATAGTTGTGATTGTGTAACTTCGATCGAATGATAGTGATCTTATCATTGTTATAGTATGATCTTGATTGTATGATTGCGATTGTATGATTGTGATTGTAGGAATGTGATGATATGATTGTAATAGTGTGATTGTGATTGTACGATTGTGAATGTATGATTGTGATTGTATGATTGTATTGCCTGATTTTGACTTTATGATTGTGATCGTATGATTGTGATTGTATGATTGTGATTGTATGATTGTGATAGTATGATTGTGATTGTATGATGGCGACTGTATTATTGTGATTGTATGATTGTGATTGTATGTTTGTGATTGTATGATTGGGATTGTATGATTGTGATTGTATGATTGTGATTCTATGATTGTGATTGTATGATTGTGATTGTATGATTTTTATTGTACGATTGTGATTGTATGATTGTGATTGTATGAATGTGATTGCATGATTGTGATTGTATGTTTGTGATTATATGATTATCATTGTATGTTTGTGATTATATGATTATCATTGTGTGATGATGATTGCATGAATGTGATTGTATAGTTGTGATTGTATGATTGTGAATGCATGATTGTAATTGTATAGTTGTGATTGTATGATTCTGATTGTATGCTTGTGATTGTATGATTGTGATTGTATGGTTGTGATTTTATGATTGTGATTGTATGATCGTGATTGTACGATTGTGATTGTATGCTTGTGATTGTATGATTGTGATTGTATGATTGTGATTGTATGATTGTGATTGTATGATTGTGATTGCATGACTGTGATTGTATGATTGTGATTGTATGATTTTTATTGTACGATTGTGATTGTATGATTGTGATTGTATGAATGTGATTGCATGATTGATATTGCATGATTGTGATTGTATGTTTGTGATTATATGATTATCATTGTATGACGATGATTGCATGAATGTGATTGTATAGTTGTGATTGTATGATTGTGAATGCATGATTGTAATTGTATAGTTGTGATTGTATGATTCTGATTGTATGCTTGTGATTGTATGATTGTGATTGCATGGTTGTGATTGTATGATTGTGATTGTATGATCGTGATTGTATGCTTGTGATTGTATGATTGTGATTGTATGATTGTGATTGTATGATTGTGATTGTATGATTGTGATTGTATGCTTGTGACTGTATTGTTGTGATCGTATGATTGTGATCGTATGATTGTGATCGTATGACTGTGATTGTATGATTGTGATTGTATGATTTTGATTGTATGATTGTGATTGTATGATGATGATAGTATGATTGTGATTGTATGATTGTGGTTGCATGATTGTGATTGTATGATAGTAATTGTATGATTGTGATTGTATGATTCTGATTGTTTGATTGTGATTGTATGATTGTGATTGTATGCTTGTGATTGTATGATTGTGATTGTATGGTTGTGATTGTATGAATGTGATTGTATGATTGGTTTTGTATGAATGTGATCGTAAGATTGTGATCGCATGGTTGTGATCACATGATTGTGACTGTATTGTTGTGATCGTATGATTGTGATCGTATGATTGTGATTGTATGATTGTGATTGTATGATTGGGATTGTATGATTGTGATTGTATGATTGTGATTCTATGATTGTGATTGTATGATTGTGATTGTATGATTTTTATTGTACGATTGTGATTGTATGATTGTGATTGTATGAATGTGATTGCATGATTGTGATTGTATGTTTGTGATTATATGATTATCATTGTATGTTTGCGATTATATGATTATCATTGTGTGATGATGATTGCATGAATGTGATTGTATAGTTGTGATTGTATGATTGTGAATGCATGATTGTAATTGTATAGTTGTGATTGTATGATTCTGATTGTATGCTTGTGATTGTATGATTGTGATTGTATGGTTGTGATTTTATGATTGTGATTGTATGATCGTGATTGTACGATTGTGATTGTATGCTTGTGATTGTATGATTGTGATTGTATGATTGTGATTGTATGATTGTGATTGTATGATTGTGATTGTATGATTGTGATTGCATGACTGTGATTGTATGATTGTGATTGTATGATTTTTATTGTACGATTGTGATTGTATGATTGTGATTGTATGAATGTGATTGCGTGATTGATATTGCATGATTGTGATTGTATGTTTGTGATTATATGATTATCATTGTATGACGATGATTGCATGAATGTGATTGTATAGTTGTGATTGTATGATTGTGAATGCATGATTGTAATTGTATAGTTGTGATTGTATGATTCTGATTGTATGCTTGTGATTGTATGATTGTGATTGCATGGTTGTGATTGTATGATTGTGATTGTATGATCGTGATTGTATGCTTGTGATTGTATGATTGTGATCGTATGATTGTGATTGTATGATTGTGATTGTATGATTGTGATAGTATGATTGTGATTGTATGATGGCGACTGTATTATTGTGATTGTATGATTGTGATTGTATGTTTGTGATAGTATGATTGTGATTGTATGATTGTGATTGTATTATTGTGATTGTATGATTGTGATTGTATGATTGTGATTGTATGATTGTGATTGTATGATTTTTATTGTACGATTGTGATTGTATGATTGTGATTGTATGAATGTGATTGCATGATTGTGATTGCATGATTGTGATTGCATGATTGTGATTGTATGTTTGTGATTATATGATTATCATTGTATGATGATGATTGCATGAATGTCATTGTATAGTTGTGATTGTATGATTGTGAATGCATGATTGCAATTGTATAGTTGTGATTGTATGATTCTGATTGCATGCTTGTGATTGTATGATTGTGATTGTATGGTTGTGATTGTTTGATTGTGATTGTATGATCGTGATTGTACGATTGCGATTGTATGCTTGTGATTGTATGCTTGTGATTGTATGATTGTGATTGTATGGTTGTGATTGCATGAATGTGATTGTATGATTGTTTTTGTATGATTGTGATCGTATGATTGTGATCGTATGATTGTGATCGTATGGTTGTGATCGCATGATTGTGATCGTATGATTGTGATCGTATGATTGTGATTGTATGATTGTGATTGTATGATTGTGATAGTATGATTGTGATTGTATGATGGCGACTGTATTATTGTGATTGTATGATTGTGATTGTTTGTTTGTGATTGTATGATTGTGATTGTATGATTGTGATTGTATGATTGTGATTGTATGATTGTGATTGTATGATTGTGACTGTATGATTGTGATTGTATGATTGTGATCGCATGATTGTGATTGTATGATTGCGATTGTATGGTTGTGATTGTATGATAGTAATTGTATGATTCTGATCGTATGACTGTGATTCTATGATTGCGATCGTATGATTGTGATCGTATGATTGTGATCGTATGATAGTGATTGTATGATAGTAATTGTATGATTGTGATCGTATGATTGTGATTGTATGATCGTGATCGTATGTTTGTGGTTGTACAATTATGGCTGTATGATTGTGATTGTATGATTGTTCTTGTATGATTATGATCGTATGATTGTAATTGCATGATTGTGATCGTATGATTGTGATTGTATG